>NW_027185810.1:7918239-7922512 GCF_028583685.1 Petaurus breviceps papuanus | reverse complement strand
TAGATAGATAGATAGATAGATAGATAGATAGATAGATAGATAGATAGATAGATAGATAGAATTAATCAACATTTATTGTTCTATCATTCTTATCATGCTAAGTGCTGAGGATACAAATACAAGCAAGAGAGATAACTTTGGCCTTCAAGGAGCTTACATTCTAATGGGGAAAGACAAAATGTAGGGGGCAAGATCTGGCAAAATTTCATCTATAATAGCTAGGAACATAAGGATTGGAGTCCAAGTTTCTAGAGGAAAAAGTTTTTAGGTGGACAAAGATGATCACATATCATGATGAGAAGATAGCAAGAGAATGTTAAGAAAGCTTGCATCCTCACAAGATGAAGAGAAGGGTTACCTACAATAGCCTCAGTTCAAAAATACATTAAAATTGCATTCAGAACTTTGGGTGGATTCTCCATGGAGAATCTATGAGAGAACTTGGTCAAAAATCATTGAATGATCAAAAAGCACCAAAGTTGTAAAATTGTAAAATCTGCTCTGGTACCAGTACCATTATCAAGAAAACCCCAAACGGTGTCACAAAAAGTTGGACACAACTGAAAGTGACTGAACAGCAGCAACATGTACCAACATAGAAAGTATCTACTCTCAGAGAATTCCAGGACAAATGGCATATTTATGGAAAAGGCCATTTTCATCCCTTTACTCCAACATTTAGACATGCCAGCCTACTTGCTGTCCCTCACGTAGGTTACTCTATGCCTCTTTTGGGGGAAGGGTGCTTTTGGAAAGTCTGTTCTTTACTTAAAATTGCCTCCTTTCTCACCTAAAATTCTTTAAATATAGTCTTTCAAGACTCAGCTCAAGTGCCACTTTCTGCTGGGAGGCTTTCCTGTTTCCCCCAGCTGCTATTGCCTTCCCCTCTGAAATTAGCTTCGGTCTGCATGGGACATATGTATCTGCTTAATTTATGCCTCTTCTATTAGAATGTAAACTCCTTGAAGGCAGGGACTACTTTTGTTTGTCTGTAGTGCTTAACACAGTGTAAATCAGATTTAGCATTTAGTAAGGATTCATTAACTGTTTCAGTGATTGATAAGGTGGCTAGTGTTTTTAACTGACCTTTTTTAGGTTATATGCCTTCTAGCTCTTTAACCAGAGATTACTTCTTAAGGATAGAGAATACATTTCCCACTTTCACAGTAACCTGGGATAGCTCTGAGTTCATTTCAGACCTCAGTAAATACTTTAAGAATTGAATTGAATAGAATGAGCAGTCACCAGACTGCTATTTTTTAAACTTTACTCAATCCTTTTGCCCTTTAAAAAAAATGTCAGACAATTGAAAGTCTCGGGATTATAGGCTGTGTCCTAGTTACGGAACTTAGTCATTTAGTTGGAAGAGAAGAGGCATTTCTAGTGTGCTACCAGAATGCAGAGTAGAAGCATCTAGAGAAGAATAAACGAGAGAAACCAACTGCAAACTGAAGAAATCCCCTGATAAAAAGAGCAATTTCATATTCATGTAAAGACTGAGGTAAATGTTTAAAAAAGTCAAGCTGTTTCACCCATTCCCAGATCCCATGCTATGACTGCAAAGGTCAGAACCCGTATCATTGTCTGATATGGGAAGTTCATTATATTTCCTCCAAACTCCATGAACCACCAATTGTATTTATATCTTAGAACTTGACTTTTACAGAAACTCTTTCTTATAATAGCACAGTCACATGCTGCAAAAGCCTTTACAATTCACAAGGGATATTCCTGTGAGGAGTGACAGCCATCCCAGATTGAAAGCAGTATTCCCAATGAAATTTACTTTGCTCTTCTCCCTTCCCCCATCACCCCTAAGTGTTCATCATGAAGATTGTTTTTACTGTGATTATAATTCAGAATCAGTTCCAATCTTTGACCATCTTTCTTGCCATCCATCTCTTTCTATTAACTTCCGAATATGAGATACTTAGGCTTGCTTGCAGTCAGATGTTATTTAGCTGGGTCTCTACTGTAACGACCTTGCAGGGGACTTTTTCTCTCCAGACCTCACTATTTTTATGAGGGAAATGGACTAGATGATAATCTGGCAATAATGACAATAATTTCCACTGATTGTATGCTTTTCTTCACTACTTAAATAAAATGTCCCATGGCTAAAGCCAAAAATAGAGTTTGTGAAGGTAATTGTCCCACCAAGTAAAGCCATATTTTGCCTTGGCATTATCCTCACTTCTATGTATACCTGGCCATCATCTGCCAAGGTGTAAGGTGTACTTCTCAGGGTAAATAGTGACTTTGTGGTACTGAGGTTTTGTCATTAATGAGCATGAAATAACATAGTGTACTGATGTTAAGCCTGAGATTATTACCATGGAGAAAAAAGTACAGACCATCTGTGATAAAACAAAATGGTTTAGACAGGAAGATTATGTGTTTCTGAGTGTTTATGCCAGGCACATGAGTTCTAGCTGGAAATGAGACTCTTAGGATTATTTTATTACAGTAGAATCAGAATGTTTAAATGAGTCTTTAGCACTCCTGGTCTAAGGATTTATTAGGAAAGCTAATGAAATGTTAGCTCCTAGTAGATTAGGGGGAGGGGAACTTTGTCCTGAGTAATTAGAGCAGCACTTTCCAGGTCCCTACCTCAGGTTCCCTAGATGCTAGATCTTTTCTGTGCTCTATGGCGAAAGCCATAGTGATGCCCTATGCTATATTTGTGCAGTTAGCTAATCAGACAAGCTAGTCACACTTTAGATGTGTTTATGGGAGAAAGTTAAAAGGAATTTAAATTACTTTTATTTATTTTTCCAGTTGTATTTTTATGTTCATCTTTAAAAAACTTTATTTAAAAAAATCTTTATATAACAATCATTTCTGGAGGAAAATAAATGTCGCAGTCTCTAACCTGAACTTTGCACTGTAACAAAGAAAAACAGTCAAGTAGATACTTTGAATGTATCTGGTAATACAGATAGCTTTCCGCTTTAATTTGTTTCTTCCTTTTCTTCTGGGATGAGGGGTATTTGTCTCATTATCTGTTCTGTGGTTATTTTATTTTATTTTAAATTTTATTTTATTTTATCATGGTAGTTCCCCCCCCCAACACTTTTTTTCTGGTATTGTTGTATGCTATTCTTTTGCTTCTTTTTATTTCCCTTTGCATTAGTTGATTCAGATTTCCACAAAGTTTTTTCAAAATTCCTCATATCCATGATTTCTTACTGTGCAGCAAGATTCTATTCCATTCACATACCACATTTTTTTTTCTTAGTCAATCCCCAATTGATGGATCAACTTTATTTCTAGTTCTTTGCTACTATGAACATTTTGGTACATAGATGACCTTTCTTGTTTTCTGTCATTGAGTTCACGAGGTAGGGGTTGGGGTAGTAGGGGTAGAATCTGTGCAATAATGGAATTGTCAGATCAAAGGTCATGGACAATTTAATCACTTTTCTTGATCAATTCTAAACTGATATCCAGGGGCAGCTAGGTGGTGCAGTGAATAGAGCACTGCCCCTTGAGTCAGGAGAACTTGAGTTCAAATCTGACCTCAGACACTTAAAACTTACTAGCTGTGTGACTTTGGGCAAGTCACTTAACCCTAATTGTCCTGCCCTCCCCCTTCTGAAAAAAAAAAAAAGAGTAAACTGATATCCGAAATGGTTGGACAAGTCCACACCTCTACCAGAAGTCTTTTAGTGTTCTTTTCTTCCCACTGCCCATGAAACACTGAGTTTTTTTCTCATCTTTGCTACTTTGTACATTGTGATAGGAGAACTTAGAGTTTGTTTTAATTTGTATTTTACCATTAGTGATTTGTAGTGTGTATAATATGTTCATTTTACTTTAATTTAGGCCAGGCACATGAGTTCTAGCTTTATGAGTTTTATGAGTTCTACTTTATGTTTACCTATTGGAGAATGACTTTTGGTGTCATATATTTGTGTCAATTTCTTATAGTTTGGATATCATTAATTGTATATTTCATATAATTTTTTTCTCTTCACAATTCCTGCTTATTCTTTCTTCACTGTCTTTATTAATGTAAAAGTTTAATTTTTTCCACATATATTAAAACTGTATGTTTTGAGCTTATTATGATGTGTATATATTTATATAAGTATATATGTGTGTTATGTGTATATGTATTAATCTTAATTAAATATTAATATTTAAGGTAGATCAGAACCTCATTTAAATATATATTCTTTCTACCTTTTCTACTAGTTCTTATCTGAGAGTCCCCTCCCAAAAATTCATGTTTTTTAGGTTTATCAAACATTGGGCAATTTCTTTCTTTCTT
>NW_027185810.1:7881642-7918139 GCF_028583685.1 Petaurus breviceps papuanus | reverse complement strand
CCTTCCTTCCTTCCTTCCTTTCTTTCTTTCTTTCTTTCTTTCTTTCTTTCTTTCTTTCTTTCTTCCTTCCTTTCTTTCACTCTGTTTCTGTTTGTTTGGGGTTTTTTGCTTCTGTTTCTGGCTTATCTAGTTTGTTCCATTGATCTTCTTTCTCCTATTTTTTAAAAACCAGAATCACATTGTTTTGATGATCACTTTTTTATAGTATAGTTTGAGATTTCATAAAGAGACTCAATATTTGATTATTTTCTTGTTTTTTGTAATGTATTAGTAATAGTAGTAGTAATATTTCCTTGCCATAGTATTCTAGCACATTGTGAATTTAATAAGGGTAAAGCAAAGTGTTGGGAAATATTTGTATCTCAAACATTCTTTTTCAGGAGTCTCCAAAGTCAATAAAATTAAATTTTTTTTTCAGAAATCTGTTAAGCTCTCTATTTTCTTCATGTTTATCTTTTACTTAGATTTTTCCAACTCAGAGAGAGAAATATTAAAGTTTCCTATTATGATTGTTTTTTCAAAGTCTTTTTTGCAATTCATCCAGTTTTTTCTTTTAAAATTTAATTTCCATGTAATTTGATTCATACATGTTTAATAATGTTATCTCCCCTTCCCCCATTCTCCATGGTATCCTTAACCATAATGTTTTTCCTTTAATGTTCTTGACATTATCAGGTTTTATCTGGAATCAGAAATGTAACTACTGCTTTTTTTTTAAAAGTATAGAGTATAATAGATTTTACTCAATCCCTTAATTTATAAAGCATATGTCTAAATACTTTAAATACAACTCTTGCATATATTTTTATATATGTGTGTATGTCTTGAATGCTCTAATCCTTTTCTTTTTATTAAGGAATTTAATTTATTTTCATTTAAATTTATAATTATTAAGGTTTTTTTTCCCTTTCATTGAAAACATACACACATATTTTAAGCAAATAGATTCTTTGTTTTAGCTCTTATTATTTTGCTTATATTAATCTCATTTTTCTCTGCTTCCCATCTCTTCCTTCCTAGTACTCTACTTAATTCAAAATTCCTTGAGTTTACTTTTATTCATTCTTCTTCCTCTTTTCCTGACTTCCTCCCTTTGAGTTTTTGAAGCATACATAATATTTTCATGTAAGGATAATTTTGTTTTTTCTTTGGGTTTATATCTATAATAATTATTTTTTGTCTTATTGCTACAGCTAATATGTATATAACTATGTTAAATAATAGTGGGAAAGGGAGGCATCCTTCTCTACACTGTTTATACCACAAAATTTCTAGTTTTCTACTGTAAATAATGCTAGAACTTGGTCATAATAAAGGATTTTCAATTCCTGTGAGTTTTCATGACACAACATAAAATAGTGCTATATTTTATATAATATATTTTACATATCTCTTAAAATAATCAGTTTTTAAATTTTTTCTCATTTTCTAAGTAATATTATTATTTTAAATATTTGCCTAATGTTGAACCATCTTTGCATGATTTAGGATGATTTAAATATATATATGTATATATTACACAAAAAGGTTTATATTTGTATCAATATTCATTTTTTAAATTGAACTATAGTCCTTTCTGTCTGCAAAATTCATTTGATGAAACTCTGAAGCTTCACTATTGATTTTCAATGAATTAAAATTTTGGTTTCTTTCTGCTGGTGTTCTGTGAATTCTTAGTTCTGTATTTTGTGCTTTGCTCCCAATATTTCTGGAGAATTTTGTGAATTTTCTAAATATAATTTTTAGTTTTGTTTAATGACTTTTTTTCTGGAAGATCTAAGATTCTTAAATAATCTTTTAGTCTCCCATTTTTCATTTCACTTATCTTGCTTTTTAGAAATCTAATATGTTCTTCCAGTCTTGTTGTTGTCTTTTGACTTTGTTTGCTTTCTTTTCCTTCTGTATCTGCATTTTAGATTTCCATGTGCTTTTCAGATGATAAACAATTTTGGAGAGTATCTCTGTCTTTTATTTTAAATTCTCTATTGTTTTGTTGTTAAATTTGTTGATTTTTTTCCTTTAAAACCTCTAATTTTGACTATGTTCTTTTGAGTCTTTGACATTTTCACTTATTTTTTATTATTCTTCTGGAGTTTTACCATTATCAATTCAGAGGATTTTATAGAATTTTCTGTCTAATATTTCAACTCATTTTCTTTGTTGCCAAGTATTTTTTCATAGATATGTCCCTCATCTTTAATTATTTTATTTCTCTTCCTCAGTCACTTTTCCCTCCTTTTTACATCAGTCATTCTGATTGCTTTTCTAATACCCTTCATGACAAAATGCTTTTTGTCACCCATTTTTTTTCATTCTCTAGGCTCAGAATTCTTATTTCCTCTGTGCTTTTAAGTACACTGGTTGATTCAGAAAATTTGCATATTTTCTCTTCTTTAAGATTGATGATGTTAAAGTTCTCTCTGGCCCTCAAGGGGTTAGGGTGCCCCAATGAGTGACTGCCACCTAGTGACTCCCTTAGGCTGCTGTTGATGTCTCTATTACCTTACTTTCCTAATACTACCTTTCTTGTCTCTTTTCTGTCACTGACCTTCTTCAGTATCTAAGATGACTGTGGGGGCTGTTCACAAAAGAGTTAGAGGAGGTTCCTTGGAGACTGCTAAGGTGAAACTCTGAGAGGCTTTTGCATTTGTTTTTCTAGTACTATACATATAATGAAAAAGATTGATCTGCTTTCTAAAGAATTTCATGGGGAATTTTCTCACTATTGTTTTATTATAGTACACATTTGATGAGGAAAAAGACTGGGAGTAACGTGAAGAGATTGATGTGTATGCCCAAAGAATTCAGCAAACATCTTAAACTTTTAAGAGACAGAGTTAACATCCATATGAAAAATTCCTCCAAATTACTAATAACAAAATAAATGAAAATCAAAACAACCGTGAGTTTTCAACACCTAACATTCATCAAATCAGCAAAGATGACAAAAGATGGACCACATAAGGGTTGGATGGATAGTGGAAAGATTGGCACACTGATATAATGTCAGAGAAGCTGTCAGCTGGTCCAGCAATACTGGAAAACAATTTTGAGTTGTGCAAAGAAATTACCTAAAATGTCTAGGTTCAAAAATCTCACAGGTAGATGGAATTCTAAGGATGTCAATAATAAAAAGAAAGGTTAAATACACCCATATATTTATGGCAACATTTTATGTGATAGCAAAGCACTGGAAATAAATGTCCATCAATTGAGCAATTTTGAAAGAGTGTGGTAAAGGAAGACAATCTAATACTATTGAAATGAAAAAAAAAGAATATGAAAAAGGGGAAGCATGAAAAACTTTTATAAACTGATACACAATAAATAAGCAGAACTAGGAAAACAATAGACCAATGACTAAAGAAATTTAAAAATAAAGAAGAACAAAATCAAAAGTGATTCTTGCACAATTATAATGACTGAGCGTGGTTCCAGAGAAGAGATATGGGAATATACTTCTCTTCCTTCTTTGCAGAGGCAGTAGGCATTGGATATGGAACACTGTATTAAATGTCATACTTGGTTGATTTGTCAGCTAGTGTTACACAACTTTTTTCCTTTTAAATAATTCTTTGTAATAACCGAATATATCTGGAAATGAAAAAGATATAATTTTTAAAAATAAGCATAATTTTTTTGATTCACAGAGGACAAAATAAAAATGAGTTATGGGGAACTGCTACCCAATATTCTTGAAGTGATAGAGAGTACTTAGCTACCCTTAATTAATTTGAGTTACCTGGTTTAGATAAACTTATACTCAGGTTCTTAAAGGATTGGCAAATGTGATTGATGGGTCAACTTAATGACAACTGAAAGATGGTAAAGATTAAAAGGATGCTATAAGATTGGAGAAGGACAAAAGTCCCAGTCTTAAAAAAAAATGAAGAAAACTAAGTCTGGAAACTCTAGGTCAGTGAGTATGACTTAGATTCCTAGGACAATTCTAGGATGGATTATTAAGGAAATAATTAGTGAAAGTCTGGTAGATGAATTCTCATAACTTAGTGAAGATCAGATCCTATTAGACTAGCCTTATTTCTTTTATTGAGGGATTGCTAATATGATCATTCTCTTCTTTTACTGACCTAGTTCTCACATCATAGGTCCTCAATGGATTATCTGAACAATTTGCTGGAGATTTTCCTCTGGTTCACTAAGCCTAGGGAAGTCACCTCAGTAGGAATGAGAAAGAAAAAAATGTCATCTTTTTTTCCCCCTGGAAACTCAAAGGGAGTGATTCAAAAGTTGTGATATTTCTGCATTTAATTTAAATAAATGTAAAGTTATTAAATAAATTTGACATTCATTTAATTATTAAAAAGTAATATCAAATTTTAAGTAGCTTTTGTCTTTTATGTTAATCAACAGAAAGTAATAATACAAATATTACCATGTTGAGATCACCAAAAGCTTTTCATTATAAACAGGGTTACTACTGATGAATTTCTTTAAAGTTAAACAGAAGTACATGGTTCATCTGTTGTTCTAGAGACTTCTAGTACTTAGGTTCAGTAGTTTGTATTTTTTTTCCTTTGGCAAAAATGACCACTTGGCAGGAAATGAAGAGCAAGAGGAATAATCAGAATGTCCAGAATTAGACTAGAAATGGTGCAGCTGTCCAGATGAGGCCTACAGCCACACGATGTTTGCTTTGACCAGTGAAGGCATTCTCTACTAAGTGAAATATTATCTAAAAGAAGGTGATCTCAATATTTTGAAAATGCTAAAATGTTTTTGGAATCATGTCCTAAGCCTACATAGGGGGAAAAAATGGAAAGCCTATATGTAATCTGTCCCAAAAAATGGGTGCTAAAAACTATTCCAGAAACTTTAAAGAAAGAGAATGAGATCAATGAAGGGACTGGGCAACTAAAAAGAAACTCCAAGAAATCAACAAATTAAACATTCCAAAACAAGTACAAAATATTACATTTTAGAATCAAGTAAATAGGTTAAAATTCAGAACTAAAATACTATTGAATTAATAAATCAAACAAAGAAATATTTTTGAAAATTCCAACAAAACCAATAAACCAATAACTAATTATTTTAATAGAAAAATAGAGAAAATTCAAGTCACCAAAATCTAAAAGAAGGGTAAATCTACAAAGAATGAAGGGGAAAAATGGAAATTACCAGAAACTACTATACTTGATTTTATACAAACAAAATGGACAAACATTTACAAAAATAAACAATACTCAAATTAACAAACAGGAAATGGATTATCTAAAAACTCAGTATTAGAAAGAAAAAATAAAGCAAACTATAACACAATACAACTGATTCAGATGAATTTACTTTTGATTTCTATCAAGCATGTAAAGAACAAATAAATTCAATGCTTTTTAAACTGTTGACAAATACATGGGAAGAAGATAACTCATCAAATGTCATTTATGATACAAATTGGACCCTCTAATCCAAACTAGTAACAGGTAAAACCAAGAAAAATATATATATAATTATATAATTTGCAATAAAATGCCATAGTAATATCTTTTTAAAATTATTCACTAAGACTAGGTTGAATTTATACCAAGAATTTAGGGACAGTTAAACATTAGGAAAAACAAGTACAATTAATGAGTAAAAATAATAAATTTGGGACAACTAGGTGGTGCAGTGAATAGAGCACTGGCTCTGGAGTCAAGAGGCCTGAGTTCAAATTCGACCTCAGACACTTGACATATTCACTAGCTGTGAGACCTTGGGCAAGTCACTTAGCCCCAATTGCCTTGCCTTCCCCCCTCCAAAAAAATTATAAATGACTTCATTAGACCAATAGAAGCAGGAAAATCAGACAAAATACAACACTCATTCATGACAAAAAAATATTGTTTAAAAGAAAAGATAAAAACTTTTCCTTAATACAACCAAATATATCTATCTCAAACAAAAAAAGTCTAGCATTTTGAGGGCAAGGTCATGCTCCTAATCTCTCCTTCCAGTCACCACTTGGGTGTCTACCTTAGCTTCTCCCTTTCTCCACCTCCCCATTTCCAATATGTTTCCAAAGCCTATAAATTTCACTTTTGCATCATCTCTCAAATACATCCCCTTTTCTCCTCTGACATTACTACCACCCTGGTGCAGTCCTTCGTCACATCACCCCTGGAATATTGCAATTGACTTTTGGTGGGTCTGCCTCAATTTCCCCCTCATTCTAACCTATTCTCCATTCAGTCTTCAAAGTGATTTTCCTAAAGTACAAATCTAACCATTTCACCAACTCCTCTATTCAATAAACTCAATATTACCTCCAGAAGAAAATAAAACATCCTCAGTTTGTGGTGCAAAGCCCTTGATAACCTAGACCAGGGGAGGGGAACCTGTGTCCTGGAGACCACATCTGGCCTTGTAGGTCCTTGGGTACTACCTTTTGACTGAGTCTAAGTTTTACAGAAAAAAATCCTTTTAATAAGGATTTATATAGTAAGGAGAGAAAGCATTCTAGGCATTTAAAATTTATATGATAAATATAAATGTAATATCACATTTATATATATAAACTACATTTATATATCATTTATAGGTAATGGCTGTCTGCAGTTGCTAGCTCCATCTTCACTCCTATTTTTAACCATTTCTCAAGTCTCTAAAATATAAATAAAATATAATTAAAATTTAATAATAAATATAATTTTAAATAAATATAAATATATGCATGAGGATTTATATAATAAATATGATTTCCAGTCCAAAGGCCCCTGACCTAGACCCTCCTCCACTTCACCCAACTGTCATTTCAGTATTCTTATATCTTACTTGTCTTTGATCCCATGAGACTGGCCTCCTTTCTTTTCTTCTAACAAAATGTTACCTCTCTCAGTGCCTGGAATTTTCCTTGACCAGCCCCATTCCAGGTATAGTATGCCTAGAATACTCTGTCTCCTCCTCTCTGCCTCCTGGCTTCTCTGGTTTCCTTTAACTCCCAATTATCAATCTTTACAGGAAGCCTTTCACTTAATAAATGTTTATCGACAAATTGAGTGTCATTTTTCCAACTCTATGGAGGATGAAGTGCGTGTGGCTCTGTGTGTGTGTCTGTGTGTGAGTGTGTTTGGGGGTGTGGAAAGAAGCTTAAAGCAAGGGGAACAAGCAGGAGGATATTGCAAGGTGAAGTTGAGAGGTGGGCCTGAGCTAGAATGCTAGCCTTATGAATACAAAGAAAAAAACACTTGTTGAAGATATTGTGGAAATTAGAAAATCTTGGCAATTGATATTATAGGGAGAGAGGGAGAAGAAGCAAGGATGACATTAATGTTGTCAATCTCAGTGACTGGAAGGACTGCGGAATCCTTCCTAGAAATAGGGATGTTTGCAAAAGAAATGGGTTTGCGTGGGTGGGGAGAGGTAATGCATCCCATGTAGAGCTTGGTATACCTTAAGGAGTATCCAGTCGTACAGGACCATAGGTTTGGAGAGAGACTACTGATAAATATATGGATCTGAGAATTATCTATATAGGGATGGTACTTGATACTATGGAAAGTGATGTGATCACTGAGAGAGGATAGAAAGATGAAAGGAGAGAGCCTAAGGCAATACCTTGGGGTATACCCATAGACACTAAATAGACCAGAGACAATGATCTAGTATAGGGGATAGGAGAATCCAGAGGTATCACTGGCAAAAATCTAGAGAAGAGAGAGTACCCAGGAGGAGAAAGTGATCTCTGCTAAAGCTGCAGAGAGGTCCAAAAGAATAAGCACAGATAATTTGGATTTGGGACTTTGAAGAGAGAAGGTTCAGTTGAGTGATGAGGTCAAAACCCAGATTGCAAGGGATTGGTTAAGTAGGAGTGAAAATGGAGCCAGCAAGTGTAGACAGCCTTTATCTAGGAGTTTGTCTGTGAAAGGGAGAAAAATTATAGGATGAGATGTGGTCATGGTCAAATGAATGTTTTTGAAGGATAGAAAAGGCCTGAGCATGTTTACAAGCAACAAGGAAGGAACCAGTAGAAAGAAAGGTTCAATATTAGAAAGAAAGGAGAGATGATTATTGGGGCAACTTACTAGAGAATATCAGAAACATAGCAAGGTTAAATGTGAAGGGAGTTGGTCTTGTATAGCAGGTTTTGTAGAGTTCAGAAAGTAGGTATGTAAGTATTGATCTTTTCCTGGTTGCCTTTTTTTCTGAAAAGGGAGAAAATCTCTGCTTTTTCTTGAATATTTGGTATTTTCCCCTATTTCAAATAACCTACGAATGAATGTAATTTGTTTTGCTTGACTATGCTTAATTATTTTAAGAATGTTGTTTTTCTTTTATTTTCCAATGGGATGGTGTAATGGTAATTTGAAGATCCCTTTGTGTTGGCAAAGGTAGCAGGTACTTAGCACTTAGTAACTGATCAAGCCTCTATTGGGGAAACAGAAGGTATGAACTCCTGTCTCCTGTTGCTGATCTAATAGGAAGGGGTTGGCTGAAACAGGAAGCTAATGCTGTGTGTATATAAGGAAAAGCCCTAGAGAAGCATAGTCAGAATTTCTTGGGACCAGCATCTGGTGGCAGAGCAGCTACAGAAGAGAGAATGGAGAACTGAGCCAGAATCTCCTGAGAACTTGTGGTGGAGCTTCTTCTGAACAGGAGCCCGGAGCCCGGAGCCTGAAGCCCAGAGCCAGGAGTCCAGTTAACAAGAGGAGCTCAGGAACCCAGGCCAGGAACCCAGGAATCCAGGTGGCAAAGGAGCCCAGGAGAAGCATGATTGGGATGTTGAGACTTTGTTTGTGGCTTGGTTGAGCCTTGGATTCCCTGGAGCAGAAATTGTGAAGGATCTGACATGGACCAGACCCTGTGAACTTCAGTGTGGAGCAGAACCTACCCACAGAGCTGGACAAGGAACTGGGAGCTGTCTGCCATTGAACCCAGGTGACAGTCTGGTGAATCCAGGTAGAATCTGAGACCATGGAAGGAGATCCAGGGAATCTGAGAACCGTCCCCAAGTCAAGATGAAAAGACTTCTCCCTGGGTACTGAGTAATGATAAAATTGTAGTTTACTAGTGACTTAGGGGTGGAGGGTTTTGTGTATGATACATAGTAATTGATTGATGAATAAGTGACTGATTGAGTTAGTCAAGACTTTGCCCCATGACTGGAAGACTTTGCTGAATAAGTGACTGACTGAGTTAACTTAAAACTTTGCCCCATGAGTGGAAGACTTTGACTATTGTACTTTGCGATAATTTTTCTTTGTTCTAAATATTGTAACCACTTTGGTGAAAAATATGTGGCCATTTTAATGATAAGTTGTTGTGAATATTATATTGTGATATTCTGTGATAAGTTGTAATATTGTGAATGCTGTACCTTGATTTTCTGTGGATGTTTTGCTTTGATTTGTTATGGAATAAATAGATAGTTCACTATACTGTGTAATCAGAACCTTAAAAGCTGTTCACAGTAATATTCCTCTGGAAAGCTGCTTGTGAATGGCATTACAGATGGATAGGGTGGGAAGAATGTGAAATAGACTTCTGTTGCTTTTTTTTATAGAGAGGTGGGGGCAGGTGTGGGTTGGTAAATGTTAAATAATTGTATCTCCAAAAAAAATGCATCCGTGGACACAGTTTAAACTGTGTTTAAAATATTTTTCCATTACTTTCTTAAGTCTAGAATTCAACAAAACAAATCAAACCTTGATTTGTAGCATCTGCCAATTTCAGAAATCTAAATAGTCACACTGAAAGGTTAACAATCAGCTCCCCAAAGTGGATATGAGCTGGGTCCAGCAGATGGGGGTGTGAAGGAAAGAGAGGGGAAGGCTACAGATGTGGGATGGTGCATACTTTTTCAGATGACATTGCTTTATTATTAGTTTTATTCAATTGCTTTATTTAGTTGCAAGAGATGTTTCAGAATAGGAGATAATCTGCATAATATAAAAAAATTAATGAAACTTTTAAAAAATAATCTGCTAGTATGCTACAAATTATTTCATTTCAGCACAGTTCTCCTCTGTAGCTACTTTGCCTACTCCAACTACTTTTCCAACACTTGCTTTCTTTAGGGCCATTTTGAAGTTCCCATGCAGTGAATGCATTAGAGACTGTGATGCTGTTGTTCAGTCATTTTCAGTAATGTCCAACTCTTCATGACCTCATTTTGGGTTTTCTTGGCAAAGATACTGGAGTAGTTTACCATTTCTTTCTCCAGTTTATTTTATAGATGATGGAACTGACGCAAACAAACAAGGTTGAGTGACTTGCCCAGGGTCACACAACTAATAAGTGTTTGAGGCCAGATTTGAACTCACAAAGATGAGTTTTTTGACTCCAGACCTAGAACTCTATCCATGGTGCTACCTAGCTACCTAGGGACTGTGATATTACTGAGAGAACAGTTCTCGTGGTGTCTGTCATTGCTAGGGGAAAAAAAGAGTATCCCATTGAAATTTTCATATAGTTTCTATTTTTCATCTGTTTGTTGTCCTGCTTCCACTTTCACCCTTAAATGTCTTTAGGGTGATGTAGTTTCTTTAGGTCTTTTACCAAACTTTTTATAAACTTGTGTTCCCCTCTTGCTATTTTATTAGTCAATTCTGCTTATAATCTTACACCATCCTCCTCCGTAAGATATTTCAAATGAGTTTATATTTGAAACTGATGTTGCCCAAGGCTACCATATCTCTCCATTTGGCAAAAAGATCAAGTGTTTGCTGGCTGAAGTGGTTTCTAGGCTCCTTTATCTTTGTGTTTTGTAAACTGAGTTACAAAGGTTGAACTTCCTTAGGGAATGGTGATATTCTGTGCACATGCATGCTTTTGTACATTTATTTCATTTCTTATTTTACAACATTGGCAGTTGATTTAATTGTCAGACTGTAATTAACTCATGTACATGTCCCATCTTTTCATTTTTATTCTTCCCTCTAGTTTGGCTTGGTTTTTTCCCCCTTTATAAGCCAATGGCTTGAATGCTTACAGAAATCTGTACATAGAAACTACTGTACACACTGTACTATACACAGACTCCTACTTCAAAAAAAGTTCCCAATCTATCAGATATAATGTTCATTTTTTAGTGATGCTATTAAGTCCTTACTATATATAGTGCTTCCTGACACTTTTTAAAGAAAATTTTTGGAGATCTAGGAGGGAGGCCTATGTATAGTCTGGATAACTGTGGCTTTATGGAGGGAGGCCTATGTATAGTCTGGATAACTGTGGCTTTATTTTTCTTAATTCCTGAAAAATCTATGTTTTGTGTTCCTTCTCTAGGCTTGTGTTTGCACTGCAGTCCCCAAGAACCTCTTGAGTTGTTTGGAGAGTATCTTTGCTTCTTCATTCTCCACAACTGACACTCATTCTTAAACTGCAAATATCTTTGTGGTGCTTCTTTTTTGCAAATGTGCTCCATGAACACTGCAAGAGGAGATGATAAGGTTTCCCAGGAAATAATACTGTTTTTTGCCCTCAAGTGCATGTTAAAAACAATTGTTTGGTTTGTCCTTGCAAGGAGAACCAGGGAACCATCCTTCTAATTTCTTTTGTCTTCTGGTTTCATTTAGTGACAGGGTCAAGATTAGAGCAATTCCATTTCTCAGTTGGCCATTGAACAAGAATCTTACCTTGAGAATATCAACAATTAATGATTCAAGACAGTATAAAAAGATGCACTTCTTAAATCTTTTTTTTTCCTATTCCTTCCAGTCTGCTGTTCTCATAGTAGAAGTGAAGTGGGAGACATTTTATATTTTTCTTTGTTGTTTCTTGGACTGATAGAAACAAACAATTCATCACCAAGTGATCAAACTGGTGCTGACCAGTATTTTTGTTCCAAGCTAGTTTGATACCTCTAAAGCAGACATAATCTCTTGCTAGCACTGTACTCAAAGATTTTTCTACATGAGAGAAACTATTGCTGGGACATGCACTCTGTTGACAGAGCCTGAAAGAAGCCAAGATCACCTCCAGGTCACAATAAGGCACTGGAGAAGGGTATTTCTAGAAGAAATGTAGTCTTTTTAAAATTTTTATTTTATTTTCAATTCACAGAACAAAACAAGCATTTCCATTAATACAGTACACTAAAAAATGATTTCACGTTAAATTGTAAATCTCCCATGTACAACTTGCTGTTCCTTCCAAATATACAATAAAGTTATCATGTAATTTCTTTTTTTTCCTTTTTCTTCTCTCCTCCTGCCCCACCCTAGAGACACTACCTATTAGACACAAATAGATATGTATATATGTATATATATATATATATATATATATATGTAAAATTATTCTGTGCGTGCTTCTATTTATCAGTTCTTTCTCTGGATGCAGATAGCAGCTTTCTTCATATGTCCTTTATTTTTAATCTGTGTATTTAAATAGCCAAAATGACTTAGTCACTCAAAGTCATTCTTAAAACAATATTACTGTTCCATTACAATGTTCTCCTGATTCTGGTCATTTCACTCTTCATTAATTCTTTCAAGTCTTTCCATGTATTCTGATATCATCAAGCTCATCATTTCTTTTAGCACAATAGTATTCCATAACAACCATCATAACCACAACCTGTTCAGCCATTCCCCAATTGGTAGGGATCCCTGCATTTTCTATTTCTTTGCCACAACAAAGAGAGTTGCTATAAACATTCCATTCACATTCAAAGTTTTAATTACTGTTTGTGAATTTCCCTCCATCTTATTTTTGCTCACTATTTTCTTTCTCAGCCTTTCTTTTTACCATATCCCTGTTACCTCATCATTTCCCCCTACCCTCCCACCCTCACACTTAATCCACCCCTCCAAGAATCCCCCCACACTCTCTCTCCCTAAATCCCAGTCCACATACCCCTTGAGAAGTCCCTCCTTCACCTTGTGTCACCTCTCCCCATGTTCAGACCGCTACACCCTTCCAGATATACATATTGTTTCCTCTTCAGCCCAGGTGAGAATAAGGAAATTTAGTCTCGATACAATGAAAAATGTCAATTAGGGATACACAAGTATAGAATAGGCTATCTTGTGAGGCACTGGGGACCCCCTCATTGGATGCCTTTGAGTCAAAGCCAGAGGACAATTTTTCAGTTCTTGAACTCCACATATATATGTACACCTGTCACCTTCGGTTCTGGGATGCCATGTTTTGTGGTCTATAGTCTATCTTTCAGATCTTTGTCTCCCCCTTTTCCACTTGTTAAAAGTTTAACAGTGTGTCCAAATACTACATGCTTTGCTCGTGTTCTTACTGCTTTCTGTATTGGCTTTTATTGATTGCTTTAAATTCAGTGGGGTACATCTGGGGGCTCAAAATGGTGCAGGAATAGGCTGCCTGGAGCAAAGAAAACCAACACAACCCACATAACAAGTTTGCCTTCTACACATATACCCAAATACTTCTGTTCTCAGTGACACAGATATTCACTTTAGTGGCAACACTGATTAGAATTCTGTAATCTACTGCTTAAACACATTCTTTCTTGCTCAGTCCTTTGTGGAGACTGATACCAGCTGGTCTCTACTCTCTGTGGAAAAGTTCTTCATATCCTTGAAGACAGTTATTAAATTTCACCCATTTCTTCTCCAGATGGAAACATTCAAGTTCCTTTGACCTTTCCTCTTATTTCCAGTTCTGAAATCATCTTTGTTGTGCTTTACTAAGTATGCCTCATCTCCCTTAGGTTGTAGAATCGAGAATTGGAAACAGTTCCAGGAAGAATCTGGCCAAAGCTTTATTAAAAAGAGAAAATAGCTCTTTTCTGTATATGTGTTCCAACACCAAGTTAGCATTTAAAACTAAGGTGCCTCAAGGATCTACTTGTTACTCACTATTGCCCTTAGATCGTTCTATTCAAAGTCACAAAAATTTTAGAGCTCCTACTATGTGCAAGGGACTCTACTTGAAGCAGCTGCTAGAGCAGTGGATAGTGCTAGGCTTGGAATCAGGAACACCTAAGTTAAAATCTGACCAGACACTTACTTAGCCATGAGACTTTGGGCAAGTCATTTAACCTCTGTTTTCCCTGGTTTCTTCAATGGTAAAATGAAGATAATAATAGCACCTACATGACATGGTTATAGATGGTCAAATGAGACATCTGTTTAAAAAAATCACAAAATGTGCTTAGCACAGTGCCCAACACATGGTAGTCACTATATAAATGCTTATTCCATTCCCTTATGTGCTATATTTGAAAGGAAGGAAGGAAGGAAGGAAGGAAGGAAGGAAGGAAGGAAGGAAGGAGGGAAGGAAGGAAGGAGGGAAGAAAGGAAGGAGGGAAGGAAGGAATGAAGGAAGGAAGGAAAATCTTCAAGGAGCTTATCATTTTACTCTGATATTGGGAATGGAGAGATATGGCATGGACTGAGATAAATATAATTTGAGGCAGCAGATAGGGCTACAGAAGAGATCTAAACAAAGCACCCTAGGGATATTTGAGGAGTGGAACAATATTTTCAACTGGAGGGTTGAGGAGAAAGGAAGGGCTTCTCAGACAAGGTGTTACCTGAGCTGAAATTTAAAACAAGATTAAAGGGAAGATGAAGTTATGAGTATGAGAGTGGCCTGTGCAAACACATAAATGTGCAATCGATCAACAAGCACTTATTTGGTGCTTAATAAAGACTAGGGAAGAAAACAGCTGAATATTTGGTATATAAAAGGTACATACAAAATGGATACAAGATAAACTTAGAGGGAAAGATGTTTGCAGATGGAGAGACCTGTAACACTGTCCTGAAGAAAGTGACAGTTAAGATGAGTCTTGAAGGGGGCTGCGAGGTGGCACAGTGAGTAAGAGAGCAGCCCAGGAGTCGGGAGGACGCAGGATTGGTTCCAGCCTCAGATACTTAACACCCACACAAAAAAACTGGCCGTTTAACCTTGGGCAAGTTACTTAACCCCAACTGCTTTAAAAAAAAAAAAGATGAGTCTTGAAGGCAGCCATGGGCTCTCAGAGTTGAAGGTCAAGTGGGAGAACATTTCAAACATGATTCAAAAGAGTGCAAAGGCATAGAGGTGAGAAATGGGGTGTCCAACAGCAAGTAGCTTAGCATGGCTAGAACTCAGAGTGTGTGGAGGGGAGTAATGTGTAAGGACACTTGAAAGGTAGGGAGGGACCAAGTTGCAAAGACTTTTATATGTCACACAGAGAAGTTTATATTTGATCCCATTGGTAAATGGAAGTCATTGGAGTTCATTAAATGGGAAGGTGATATGATCAGACCCTCTGCTTTAGGAAGATCACTGTAGCAGCTTTAAAGAAGATAGATGGGAATGGGGAGAGACTTGAATCAAGTAGACCAATGAGGAGTCTATTACAATACCCAGGAGAGAAGAAATGAATTAAAATTATGGTTGTGTAGGTGTAAAGATGAGGGCATATAGGGAAGATATTGTTGAGCATTGGAGAAATAAGATCTGGCAAAAGATTGGATATGTAGGGGTGGCCAGGTAGCACAGCAAGTAAGAGTACTGGTGCCAGTGTCGGGATGACCTGGGGATCGAATCCAGGCTCAGACACTTAGCACCCACCCAGAAACACCTGGCCGTGTAACCTTGAGCAAGTTACTTAACCCCAATTGCTTAAAAAAAAAAAAAAAGATTGGATATGTGGTGTATAGCCGTGAATGTTTGCAGTTGTGAATGAGAAAGTGAAAGTGAGGTTACTAATAAAATCATATGAATGCTTGGAGTCCTGAAAGTTAAATGCCCAAATGTTAAAGATTGCCTGTATTCTCTCCTGCCAACTGATGCACTAGAAACCACTCTTTGAATATGGCTCTTCCTCTAATTACCTTTCCTCAGTTAAATTTACACCATACCAATTGTTGCATGAATGCATGAAGCTTAATTCACATATACTTAATACATATTTAAGAAAATGAGTGTTTTCTGGCTAACTTTCATTAACATCCTTTCCATTCCAGTCCAGAATTCTCCTGATCTGGAGATTACTTAAGCCTTGTGTACCACTGTACCTTTCCATTCTTCTTACAAATTACTCTCCTCTTTACATATTATTCACTTTGGAGAAATCTTCATGTCATTCCTCTGTACTACACACACTGCCTCTGCTTTGCACCCAAACCTTGCACTTATATTCTAGCCCTGGACTCCTGAGTGGTGATAGTTCTTAATCCCCAGCCTGAGTCAAACCCAGCACATTGCTTCTGGTCATCTGACTATCTTCATGATATGTTACAGTGGGTTTATATGCCCCTGCCACTCACCCCTGACTCCAATTACTAGTCTAGCTCTGGGGAAAGTAATCTAATCACACCACCATTCCTGGAAAGGATGTGTCAAAACAATTGTCCTGTCACTTGACTCACTATCACTTCTTAGACAAAAACAAACCTTCTTGTTCACCATTCTATTGTGTGTTGTATTCTTCTACTAGAATTTAAGGTGCTTGGGCACTGGGGCTATCCTTCCATTCTATTGTTATATTTATAGTTGTACCTTAGCCCTTGGCACTGTGCCTGGCACAATACAAAAATATTTAGTAATTTTTTTCATTCATTAATTGATTCCATCCTTTCTAGATTTTGGCCATTCTGATGTATTTTTTATTCCTCACATTTGACCTTCTATGTCCCACCTTTGTGCCCTTTTTCTGCTTTACCCCCTTTCCTGGTATACTATACCTCTTCATCTCTGCCTCTTCAAAATCTTGGTTTCCTTTAAGAACCGTCTTCTATTCATGACCTTTCCTGGTTTCTGAAGACAATAGTGCCTTCTCCTTGAAATTTATTTTATATGTGTCTTATTTACATACCTCAGAATAGATGTATGGACTCTCCATAAGGAATGTAAGCTTCTTGAGATCTGGAACTGTTTGACTTATCATTGTATTTACTACTGCTTAATACAATGTCTGACACAATGTATTTTTAGCCTTCCCCTGCCTGGGTGTATAGAGACTGGGTTAGGGACTGAATCTGTTATTTCATTAGTAGAAAAAGCTCCTGGGTAAGAAAATCCCCTCTACCAAGGTAGATCAGCATTTTCTCTAGAACTTACAACGTTAGACAGTTGCCTGGAACACTGAGAAATTAAATGACTTGACCAGGGCCACCAAGTAAAAAATTCAGGTATTTCTAGCTTCAAAACTAGTTCTCTACCCACTATGCTACAGTGCCTCTGGCACATAGTGCATATTTAATATTTCGATTAAATTTATTTATTAAATTTGATTAAATAATTTGATTTTTTATTTAGTTGATGATAAGAGAAAATGATAGCCCTCAGAACACTGGGGAACTTTTGGGAACGCTTCACTAAGAGTCACACAGGATGGGTAGACACATACAGGTTGTCACTTGCTTTATTGGGAGAAATAAAAATTACCTAGTTCATAGAACCACCTCAGTGTTTGACAGTAAGTCTTAGGTATAGTTAAATTGGTTTTGTTTTTTCCTCAAAAATTCAAATACGGTTTCTGTGTTCTTCTAGTCCTACCTTCTCAGATGGGACAGTTAGGAATACAATAGAGATATGTTCACCACTTCCCCTACTCCCCTTCCCCCTTCCCTCAACCTCACAGCCTTGATTTAATGAATTTTAGCAAAAGTTTGGTTGTCTGAACAAGGGAGACTTGCTTGCTTAATCCAGAGGCTAGGATAAGAACATATTAGAGCAACACCGTCTCTTCCTCACTAGTAGATTTTACTAGAAAATTTCTTGCATATCTGCTCACTGCTTGACCTTATCCTGAATACTCAAGGGATAGTGGGCTGAGAAACAAATATAATCTGTTGATGTTGCTCTAATTTGTATTAGACCAGAGGTTCCCAAATTTTCTCAGTTTATGGTTCCCTTAGTGTTTCAATAATTTTTTCATGGCACCCCTAGGCCAAAAGAAATACCCAATAGCTCCATTTACAAGGTACTTAGGTTCAAACAACTTAATAAGTATTTATGTTCTAATGACTTAATGACTATTTGAAAAAATAATACATAAGAATTGAAAGAAAAAAAAACTTTTTATTTCATTCCAAAATAACCACAATTAGTTACTAATGGGCCATGTGTGCCTGTGGGATCTTGTACAACTTCTAAAACTTTGGAATCAGATCGGACACTGCCCCCTTCATTTCCTGGTGCAAAATTGATTTTCATAAGGTACTTGCTTTTCATCACAGTAACCACCAAAATCCTAGTTTTACAATGAAATGATATTGAAAATGAGAACATTCAGGAAGTTACTGGGATAGTTGAAAGTATAAGTAAACAACAACATATCTCAAGCAATCAAGAACATCATTGAAAAGAATGTAGAGGGATCCAGTGTTGAAATTGTGAACTACCTTGGGCTAGAAGAAACATGGTGTTTAACAGATGTTGAGTATCACTGTGTTTCCCTTAAAAATTTTAAATGTTATACTGTACCAGTATGAGTTTGCTGTGACAGCCTGGGGTGATGAATACACAGTTTAGAAACCAGGGTATTAGAGTTGTTGAAGCTAGTTGTTTTTGGTTTTGCCATTTATTTGATAACCAAGCTAAACTTTATAAAAGAATATCAAATAAATATCAGCAGAAAATTAGGGCCCAGTGCTTCTTTACTTTCCTGGTAACTTTGGGCAAATTCCTTAGTCTCTCTGTATATTTTGTTTTTCATTTGTAAAATAGAGGATGGTATTTTTCCCCCTACTTACCTCACAAGGGATTCTGTGAAAATAAATGGGTTGTTAGATGTAATGGACTTTGAGTATTTTTTCCATTATACTCTATTCAATCTAAGAATTCATAAGCCTGGAATTTCAGAGAGGGTGTCCATTCTTCTAATGGGCCCAAAATACCTCCAGGCCAGGATACTCTGTCGGCAACTCCAAGGGGTCAGTTTCAGAGGGGTTATAGAGGTTCACCCATGAGGTCATTCTCTCAGAAGAGTCTCTATTTTCCTTCCTAATAGCCTCCCTGAGTAACTCTTTAGGGATTTATCCTCTATTGATTTATTGAGAAATCCATTTTTAAAATTTTAAACCTTGTTATGATCTTGGACCAATGGTTTAATCTTCCTGAGCCTCTGTTTCTTCATCTGTAAAAGAAGAGGATTATACATTTAACATCTGACATCCCCTCCACATTTAGATCTATGATTCCTTCAGCAGAAAGAATTCATGATCAATATGGTAAACATTCAAATTTTGACCTCTTGAAGATTGTGTGTGTGTGTGTGTATGTGTGCAAACTTGTATATTTTCACCAAAATGAAGGTAGGCTGCTTTTCATGTCCTTCATGTACTCTGAGTTCTAGCATTATCAGACTACTCTCTGTTCCCCAGTTGTATCTTGTCCTTTCCTATCTTTTTCTGTGACTTAGGACACCATCTACCTGAAATATTCTCTATTCATATCCTTGACTGTTAAGATCCTTTTTATCCCCTACAAAGCCCAGGTCCTCTATGAAGAATCTCCCCTACTCCTCTTCCTACTGCCAGTTATAAGTTATTTCTTCATCTTGGAATCTTTTAATATTTTCTATTTCCCTTTTTTGGCCCTTTCTTATGCACTTGTCATTTTTACAAACTGTATTATAGCTCTTTGCTGAGATTTTATTTTTACCCCACCCTACACTTACTAGAACATAAACTCCTTGAGGTTAGGGACAATCTTGTTTCATCTTTGTCTTTCTGGTGTCTCACACAGTACTCTGCACATTATAGCACTTTGCTGAAAGAAAGTCTTTTTTATTGCTCCTGCCATTGCCCTGATGAACAAACTGACAAATACCAAAGTTAAATAAATTGCCTAGATTCAAAAGGAGAGTCAAGTAGAAATGTTCACTTAGAAACATTTCACCTAGGACATTATTGAGGTCTCTAGGCCAACTTGTCTCTTTCCAAATGTATTCATTGAGCCCCAAAACATGCATGTAGAGAGATATGAGAAGGCAGTCATGAAGTTGATACTAAATCAGCTATTAAATAATTTTTAAAAGTCTTTGACATGCTCTTAGTTTATTCTATAAGCAAAAATAGTAGTGTTACCAATATATGCAGTATGTAACAAATATTCACCATGACTACTTGTTCTGTGTAACTGCTGTCACAGTGTGTGGTCATTTGGGGGTACATTCAAGTCATTCTTATGTATGTGCTTCTGATAGTGAAAGGACTTCGTGAAATTTACCATCAGTGTATTAGTTGGCCATAATGCCAGTGTTCATCCTCACCAAAGGTATCTTACAACGTTGATGAAAACATCATGCTAAAAAGCATGGGAGAAAGCAAACAGCCTTGTTTCACTCCGTTGGTGATTGGGAAAGCATGAGAGCATTATCCATTATCCAGAACCTGGGCGAGCATGCCATCATGAATTTGACATACAACACTAATGAACTTCTCCAGGCAACCAAATTTTGACATAATTTCCCATAAGCCCTCATAACTGACTGTATCAAAGGCCTTGGTCATATTTGCAAATGTTGTATACAGAACCCTGTGAAATATACAAAATAAGCAAATGATGGTGACCATCTATATTTACAAAATCAATTTTTTGACAGTTGTGTACTTCCTCCAAGGAAATTGGCTTAATTTACTACTAAAGACTAGGTGCTTTTGAAAACAAAAACTTACGATTCTTACTTGAACCTTTCTAACTGCAAAGGCAAATGACCACAGAACTGAGATATTAAAGAGATCTTCAAGAAGATCTTAATGAACAACCTCTTTTAACAGATTAGGAAACTGAGGCCTGAAGAAATTAAGTGGTTTCCTCATGTTTATATGGGTAGTAAATAGCAGAAGTGGGATTCGAAAAATATCTGTCTCCAAATTCAGTGTATTTTCCAGTACACTATATTGACCATCACAGGAAAGTTCAGGAAATGGAGTTTGATTGATTTGGGCGCCAAAGTTCTGATTTGGTAGTGATGATGAGGGAGGTTGACAAGATGCTATTTTGGTGTTTTATTCCTTCCAAACTGGTGGTTTCTAATAACTTAGTCTCTTTTCACAATCACATATCATCCTTCCGTTCTCCTTTATAGAATTGATCAATGTGGTCATCAAGATAAGAAAATGTAATCATTCTGGCCAGTTTAATCTTGGATAAATATGCTAGTGACTAATGTACTTTAAAAGAAGCAGAATATAATGAAAAAGTTCAATCTTCAGTCCTCTGATATCCAGTGCCTCAAATTCCATTTTCTCTTGACTGCAGGTGATTCTACCTCCTCCCAAGAGGGGGAAAATGAACATCTTTCCAAAGAGCATGGGACCTTTAAAGAAGAAAGATGAATGTGTGTCTTACAGCTATAAGAGGACATGTTAGGAGTCTCTACACTCCTCTAAAACTAAAGACCATGCTGTGCTCAAGTACATATCCTGTACTTATCACTGGTACTCCAGAACTATCAAGGCTGAGGGGATGCATTGTAAGAGCTCAGACCTAAAGGAACACACTGACCTTGTTTAGGAGCAGCAGGACGAAATATATACGTGTGTGTGTGTATGTATTCCTTTTGTAAGAGGCAAAGATACTTTCAAATTCACTGCAGAACTAGAGAAAAGAAATTTGCAAAGACAACAGGGTGAATACAAAAAATGCAATTATCTTTTATTCATTCATATTCCATTTGGTAAGAGAAAAATTATATGCTGTTAGGCTTGGTACCCTTTAAAAAACATCGAGAAATCAATCAATCAAATAAATTAGGTGCTCTGGAATTTTACATCTGATGCCAAAGACACTCCACAGGGATTGCTTATGTATTCAGATTTGGGGTATGGTTTTTTGGGGGAGGGGGCTAAAATATATTGCATTAAAGAAAAACATTTTGAAATAATTTACAGAACTAAAATATCGTAAGAACTGTTGACAGAGACTTAAGAAAAACAATACAGGCAGGGGCTTTATTTGAAAAAGGAAGAAAGAAAAACAAAACTTGGCTCCATTAAATTTCATAAGCAGTATCAGCACTTGGCTTTTTAAACCAAACTTCAAATACAGTGAACTCTTCCAAAAGCCATTGGTGGCCCTGGTATACAGTATGTGGAGAGTCTTTGGCAAATGCACTCTATTTTTTCATCCATATTGTTTGGAAGAGAAAGGGAGGAATTCATTAAGTGAAGTCAATCATTCCTCCCAAGGCAGTTCTCAAATGCCTGGCAGTGCTGGAGCTAGTCCCCCTCTGAATCCCAGGGCACATGTATCATAGACTCAACTTCTAATGCCATATTCTGTGCCTGTGTGTGCATGTAATATGTGCATGTGTGTATGCACATGAATATGAGTGGGGAAAGGAGAGGGAGAAAAGTAAAAGCGAGATACCCTTTCCAAAGAGAGATTTTTCCATTTGAATACTGATTGTCACGAGTAGACTTCTGCATCCTTTGTGTCTATTTGGGGAGTTCTCTCCACATACCCATTAGAGTATGAGTTCCTTTTGCATAGGTACTGTCTTTTTGCCTCTACTTGTCTCCCCGGCACTTAGCACATTAATTGGCACATGGTAAGCACATAATAAATGCTTATTGACCAAAGGACTATTTCTCTCTTTCAATTTACATACAGTTATTTAACCCTATTATTATTGATTTTTATCAACCAAAGGTCTTAATTAATTAGCACATTCCTGCTCTCCCAACATATTTGACATTCATAACAAGAACTCTGAGGCTTGCAAGTTGTAGAATTGTCTTACAAACTACCAAAGAAACTTTCAGTGTTGTTTTGTATGATTTTAATCAAAAGTGTTTTTAATTGTTTTCTCATTTTTTGGAAACTGATCATACAAATATTGCATATGTAGGTTTTTGTTTGATTTTGGTCTGGACATATGATTTCATTCACATTTTCAACCTGTAAATATTCTCTACTCAAACAGGTAGGCAATTCTTCTGTCTTAGATCAGGGGTTCTTAATTTTTTTGTGTGTGTCATGGACCTTTTTGGGCAGTCCAGTGAAGTCTATGGAATGCTTCTCAGAATAATGTTTTCAAATAAATCAAATAAAACACATAGGATTTACAAAGAAAGCTAATTAAATTGAAATAGTTGTATATATCAGAAGCAGGACATGAACAGAAGTCTCCCTGACTCCAAAGATGTACCTATGATTTCTTCATGTTATCTCAATTACTGAATATAATTGATTAAATCCAACACCCCATTTCCCAGCTATGTCAGAGAGAAGTTTACTATGATATAGCAAATGTGAGTTTAACATTGAAGTCATCTGAACATGAACATCACCATACATGACAAAATGTCATATAATAGTGTTTGGAGGTAGTCAGTAAGTATGGTTTGCTTAGATATGGCATTAAGATATTAAAACTAATTACAATTTTTTAAATTTTCAGGCATCTTTCGTTTGATGATCTCAAAAGTCTTTACCTCTGGTAGAGAATAGACTCAATTGTATAGCTCTGGGTGAAAGGCCACCTCTATTCTGTCACGTCTTGAGTATATACTTGAGGAAGAGTCAAACCATTCAGAGGACAAACTGGGTCAAGAAGTGGGTGGCAAAAGAAAAAGAAGGGGAAGGATATTGAGTGAAGGGAAAGGAATGAAGAGAAACATGGGAGTGGTCCAAAGCCGGGTGAAGTAATACAAAGTAATTTCAGGGAGAGGGTGGAGAACCAACTAGGGGGTTAAGAAAGGACCTTCTGTACATGATTTAAGCTAAGCCTTAAAAAAAGGTATTGGATCTAGCTGGTAAAAGATCACTGAAAACTTTGAATTTCAAAGTTAAATTTCACTTAAGTGTTGGGGTTGGAAGCGAGATTGCAGGACTGAGAAGTTAAATGAATAGGAGGTGAGGAAATGAAAACTTGAGTCTAGATAACTCTTTCTAGGAGGTATTCTGTAACAGGGAGAAGAGAAACTAGATGCTAGCTTGAGGGGACCATCACATTCAAGTAAAAGTTTTCTTAAGGATTAGGGAGACCTGGGGCATGTTTATAGATGGTAGGTAAGGAGTCACTGGAGAAAGAGAAATCAAAGGCATGAGAAAAAGAGGAGATGATACAAAGGCCATTCACCAAGTGGAGATAAAAGGGGAAGAGATCAAGAACACAAATAATGTGGTTGGTTTTGGCAAGGAAGAGTATTACTCCTCCCTTAAAAAGTGAAGTAAAGTCTGATAGAATAAGAGATGAGGGAAAGAAGTTTTGACTCATTTGGTCAATAGTGCCTACTATTTTCCAGGCATTGTGATAATCACTGAGGATACAAAGAAACTTAAAAAAAAAGTCCCTGCTCTTAAGGAGCTCACAGTCTAATGGGTAGAGATAATATGCAAACATGTATGTACAAATGATATATACAGGGTAAATTGGAGATAATCAACAGAAAGAAGGCATTGATACTGAGGAAAATCTGAGAAAGTTTCCTGTAAAGGGAGGGATTTTATCTGGGACTTAAAGGAAACCCACATGGTCAGGAAATAGAGATGAGGAGGGAGAGAATTTCAGACACTGGGGCTGAGCAAAGGGACAGTCAGTGAAAATGCCCAGAGTCAAAGGATGGAGTGTTTTGTTGGAGAAAAAGCAGAGTGGTACAAGGGGAAGAAGATGTAGCTTATGACAAATGTACTCTATTTTCTTAATAAAGTAGAAAGTGAAATCCTCTACTGGGACAGAGAGAGAAGGAGATGATATAAGGGTTGAAAAAGAAAAGAGAAAATTTGGAATAGCCTCTGTGTAAAATGTGTTAGAGAATTACTCAAGAAGGAATCTTTTCTCTTAAACCTGGCTCCTTTCTCCCTTTAAAGTTTCGTTCAGTAACACTGCCATTCACCAAATTTACCACATTCAAAATGTTGCTTTTATCAGAAATTTCCTATGCTCATATTTAATCAGTTACTCTCTGTCAACTCTATCTCTACAGTAACACTCACATACCTCTCCTCCTACTCTTTATTCTCATTCTTACCATCCTAGTACAGACCCTTATTCCTATGTCTCCATAGTATTGTGGTAGCCTTCTCCTTAATCTTCTCTCTTTCATGGTCTTTTCTTTTCAATCTATCCTTCATCCAGCTGCCAAAATAATCATCTTTATTCTTTGATATGGTTATCTTACTCAAGAACTCAAAGACTAGTTATCACTAGTTCCTTATTGCTATGATATTGAAGACAAGTTTAAACTTCTAGGAATCAAAGTTTATCACAATCTGGTACCATTCTCCTTGTCTAGCCTTACTTTTTATTACTCCTCACCATGTTCTTTTTTTTTTTTTTGCCTTTTTTTGGAGGGCAATTGGGGTTAAGTAACTTGCCCAGGGTTACATGGCTAGTTTGTGTGTGTGTGTGTGTGTGTGTGTGTGTGTGTGTTAAGTGTCTGAGGCCAGAACTGAACTCATGTCCTCCTGACTCCGGGGCCAGCGCTTTGCTCACTGCGCCACCTAGCCACCCCTGTTCTTCATTTTCTAACAAAATTAAAATCTCTTCTGACTCTCAAATGATCCCCAGGTTTTCCCATTCTCATGTTTTTGCTTGTGACTTCTAATTTGGAATTCCTTTCCTCCATTTCTTTGCCAGTTAAGTTTTACCCATTGTTTACAAACCTGTTCTAATGTTACCCTTTGTGTGAAGCCTCCCTTGATTCACTCTTTCTGAAATGAACTTTTCCGTCTCAGACAACAGATAGCACTTTATTTTTATTTCTCTCATGGGTTAATCATATTATATCATATATTATAGTTACTTATGTTCATTTCTTATTCTTTCCTATTTTGTAAGAGATATCAGGAAAGTAATGTCGTTTCACCTAAACGTTAATGTCTTCCCCCCAACCTTACTAGAGGGATCTTCACATTGTAGGTCCTCAGAGCATTATCTTTTAAATTATCCCCAATCTTGGGGTGACATCTTGATGCTTTGGCTGGTTGTATTTCTCCTTTGAGACACAGAGATGGAGGGAGTAGAATGAGATACAGATATCCAGATGGCTAGTAAGTAATAGTATTTAGCATATGACTAGAAATAAGAAAAGCATAGTAGGTAATATTTAGATACCACTTTTTGAGTTGGTAAAGTTTTTATTATCTGAACAGATAAGGAAACTAATTGCTAACTGAAGTTAAGTAACTTGCCTATGATCAAATAGCTAGTGTCTGAGATGAAGTTTAAATCTCAGTCTTCTTCACTCCAAATTCACCACCCTATCTCTACACTACACTAGGCTGTCAGAAATTATGTGGAGGCACTAGGCAATGGAGCTTCTCAAGATTAGATCTCAACCTCTAGGAGAATGAAGGGAAGGTTCTCATACAAGGAATTAATCCAGAGGTGGCTCTGGTCCTAGTTAAAGAGTTAAGTGGACTGGAAAGCATAAGGTCAGGATTGTGGTATTCTGGAATCTGAACCTGAGATTTACAAGGTCAAGTTGTTCTGGGAGCATCTGCAAGAGTAGCTCAGCGATCTGATGAAATGGTCAGGCATGACACATGAACCATACAAAAATATTCACTCTCAAACAGAAGCAAGGCTTATTCTTCTACAAACATGTAAATTCTCTGAAGCAGGAGACAGAAACTGGACACTGGACTCATGGACATTGGAGCAAAATGCTTGGCTTTCATTAATTTTCCTATAAGGTAAACAAAAGGAAAAAAGAGAGAAAGTTAAATGTCAATAAAACTATTCATTAAGCAGATTGGAAACACTATCAATATTGAATACCCTCTATGTCATTAAGCAAGTAATCATAGAATCATAGATGTAGAGCTGGAAGAGATCTTATAGGTCATATACTCCGTGGCTTCTGCCCATCCTACTCTCACCCTCCATTTTCTAGATCAAGAAACTTGTGCATAATAATAGTAAATGTGTCTGTAGTGCTTTAAAGTTTATAAAATACTTTGCATTGGCTCTCATTTGATTCCAAAACCCTTTGGAAGTAAGTGCTATTATTACTCCCATTTTATAATGCATGAATGATGAGGAAACTGAGACTCAGGGACTTGCCCATTGTCACATAACTATTTCATTATGCATCAAAAGTTAAATTTGCAACCAAGTACATTGTATTATCTATCACACCACTATGTTAGCAAAGTATTGCTAAAACAATAAATTTTGGGACCAAAATTTACCTAATTAACTAAATATCTTCTACTAGGTGAGTTACCTATCGATTTATATATGTATGAATGTAGTTGATCAGTTAATCATTTAAGTCAATCAACAAGCTTTCATTAAGCTTGACACTATGCTAAGCTCTAGAATATAAAGAAAGGCAAAAATAGCTTCTGCCTTTGATAAACTCACATTCTGATGGGGAAAGCAAGGTCTAAAAGGGGAAGGCACTGGTCAATTTCATTGTTCAAGAGTAGTTTATCCAAGACCTTTGTTCTTCTTCCTGGTTGTGTCCTTAGGCTGCTAAGGACCAAATATTGGTACTTTACTATGTTTCCATTTAGTAATACAAACAGTTAACTTTATTGAGTCCATTATGATTACTCTTTCACATTAGCTTTTTTATGCTTCTCTTGAGTCTTATGTTTGAATGTCAAATCCTCTTGAGAGATTATACTAGGTTTTTCTGGGTAGGTTATTCTTGGTTGTAATCCTAGTTCCTTTGCTTCCTGGATTGTCATATTCCAAACCCTCCACTCCTTTAATGTGGAAGCTCCTAAATCTTGTGTGATCCTAACTGATTCCATGATACTTGAATGGTTTCTTTCTTGCTGCTTGCAATATTTTCTTCTTTCCCTGGGAGCTGCAGAATTTGGCTATAATATTCCTGGGAGTTTTCATTTTGCAATCTCTTTCAGGAGGTGATCAGTGCATTCTTTTAGTTTTTATTTTATGCTGTCAATCTAAGATATTGGGGCAGTGTTCCTTTATCATTTCTTGAAATATGATGTCTAGGCTATTTTTTTTATCATAGCTTTCAGGTAGTCTAACAATACTTAAATTATTTCTCCTTGATGTATTTTCCAGGTCAGTTGTTTTTCTGATGAGATATTTCCATATTTTCTTCTATTTTTTTTTCACTCCTTTGACTTTGCTTCATTGTTTCTTAATGACATACAGAGTCATTAGTTTCTGCTTGCTCAATTCTAGTTTTTAAGGAATTATTTTCTTCATTGAGTTTTTGTACCTCATCTTCCATTTGACCAATTTTAAGGAGTTTTTTATTTCAGTGAATTCTTGTGCCTCTTTTACCAGCAGGCCAATTTTGGTTTTTAAGGTGTTATTTTCTTTTGTATTTTTTTAAGCAATTGGGGTTAAGTAACTTGCTCAAGGTTATATGGCCAGTTATTTCTGAGTGTGGTGCTAAGTATCTGAGCCCGGATTTGATCCCAGGTCATCCTGACTCTGGGGCTGGTGCTCTTACTCACTGCGCCACCTGGATGCCCCTAAGCAATTGGGGTTAAATAACTTGCTCAAAGTTACATGGCCAGGTGTTTCTGGGTGGTTGCTAAGTGTCTGAGCCTGGATTTGATCGCAGGTCATCCCAACTCTGGGGCCGGTGCTCTTACTTGCTGTGCTACCTGGCCACCCCTCTTTTGTATTTTTTGTACCTCTCTTAATAAGCTGTGAATTCACTTTTCATAATTTTCTTGCATCACTTTCATTTCTTTTCCGAATTTTTCCTCTATCACTCATCTCTTTCTTTAATGCTCCTAGGAATTCTTGTTGGACTTGGGCCCCATTAGCATTTTACTTTTCAGCTTTGCTTATAGTTGTTTCTATATTGTTGTTTTCTTCTGAGTTCATGTCTTAGTCTTCCCTGCCACCATAGTAACTTTTAGAGGTCAAGTTCTTTTTTTGTTATTGTTATTTGCTCATTTTTCCATCATATTTCTTGACTTTGAACTTTATGCTCTGTTCACCTGGGGGTGGGAAGGTTCTGCCTGAAGCTTCAGGCTTTTTCATGCTTCTGTTTTCAGATCTAATTCTGGGGGTTTGCAAGTTTTCAGTGCTTCCAAGGTGGTATGATTTGGGGAGAGGTGTTTTCACTGTTCTACTGGTTTGCAATCTGGTCTTTACCGAGGAAGAGCCCCTGTTCCCCTGCAGCCCACAAGTGCTAACCATCCTCTTGGCCCTGGAACTGTGACCAGGTTGTCTGTTCTCCTGAAGAACTGGCATTCCAATGCCAATTGTGATAGCTCTCCTCTCTGCTTTGGAACAGAGACCAGGGAATCTGCTCCCTTGTGGCCATCTACAAGGACCCTTCTCTACCCTTGAGCTTCCAATCAGCACTAAGTGCCCTCAGTGCCAACAAAGTATCCTCTATAATCTCTCTCTCTTTTTTTTAAAGCAATTGGAGTTAAGTAACTTGCTCAAGGTTACATGGCCAGTTATTATTTCTGGGTGTGGTGCTGAGTATCTGTGCCCGGATTTGATCCAGGTCATCCCGACACTGGAGCCAGTGCTCTTACTTGCTGAGCCACCTGGCCACCCCTAAGCAATTGGGGTTAAGTAACTTGCTCAAGGTTACATGGCCAGGTGTTTCTGGGTGGGTGCTAAGTGTCTGAGCCCAGGATTCGATCTCCAGGTCTTCTCAACACTGGAGCCAGTGCTCTTACTCACTGTGCTACCTGGCCGCCCCTATAATCTCTTTCTGACCAGTTACCAACCCCCTTATCATCTGTTGGCTGAGATCCTGAAGTTTCTGCTGCTCTTGCTGTTGTTGCTGCTATTGCAGAAATCTCCAAGGCCCATTTCTGATGCTTCTGCTATACTCCAGGCTACCTCCCACCTCAGTGTCACAGAACTCTCTTGCCAACCTTTTAAGTTGTCTTGGGCGGAAAAAAAAGACTATGACTATGACCTTTTTTTGGCTCTTCTACTCCAAAATTTGATTTGAGGAGTTTTTCCAAATTGTTTGGAGGGGAATGTTGGGAAAGTTCACTGGGGTTGCTACTCAACTCTATCCATTCCCCAACCAGAAAGGTTTTGTGGCAAATTTTTCTACATCCACTTATACCTAACATAGCTTCATGTCATTTCTAGTATCACTAGATCAGTCATACATGGTAGTAACAGATAAGAGGTATAATTTCTAGCTGGAATAAATAATGGACAGCAATTTGGTAATAGTAAGGGTGTTTATATCCTTCAAGTCCATTTTTATTTTGATATTTCTAGTAAGTAAGGAGAACTTAGAGAATTCAAAGCACAGGCTGATGTTTCACAGTTTCTTCACACAACAAAGTCACAGGACAGGAATTAGCATCTGGCAGCAGTGACCTGGTACCTAGGTAAAACTCATTCTAAGGTTGTCAAAAGCAATGCTTATGAATTTGCTTCAGGGGATTAAAGGCTGCACTGGGAGAACTTATCTCCAGAAACTCCAAATATATGAAATGTATAGACTTTGCCTTTCAAGAAAGTGGGGGGACAGTTCAACATATTCAGAAAAAGGAATCCCTGAGAGGTCAATCTATAGGAAAAACTTAAAATAATCATTTCTATTATTTCAGTTATAGATATCAGAAAACTGTATAGATCTGCCAAAGAAAAGGGACAGATGAACCACAAAGTTATGAGGGAACCTATAAGAATTTGTTTTTTTTAAAAAAAGTGTTTTATTTAAACTATTATATCATAGGTATCTGACCATCTTGCCTCCTCCAATACCTACTTGGATAGAGCAATGGCCTTCCCTACATGGGTCCATCCTACACTGATGAAGATTGTAAACTCTCCACATAGTCTTATCCTGTGAAAACTTGGTTTTACTCTTAACCTGTGCAAACTTGGTTTGTGTCTTTTTAAAAATTCATCCTTAAAGGATACATCTATGGCTCTAATGGCCTTTCTATGGTTCTTTTAAAATTTTATAGAAATCAGTACAGTCATTGGGATGTCCATCTGCTATCTCTCTCTTTCAATGAGTGTCTAGTCCCTCTCTTTTCTATTCATACCAATTCTTGAAGAGGTTTGCCATTCCACTTTTCATGTGCAGGTCATCACTGGGAATATCAATATAAAACTCTGTATTGAGTTGTGGATCTCTTGCTATTTGCTATTTGGTTTATTTCAAGATAGAATTCTATAATTCATTGCCATATATTCTTTGGGAGAACATTGGTATTTAAAAACAATGGGGAAGAGGAAAGGAACTATTTGTACAAAAATATTTATAGCAGCTCTTTTTGTGGTGGCAAAGAGTTGGAAATTGAGGGGATGCCCATCAAATGGGGAATGACTAAACAAGTTGTAGTATATGATAGTAATGGAATACTATTATGCTGTAAGAAATGACCAACAGTCATATTTCAGAAAAACTCAGAAAGATTTACATGAACTGATACAAAGTGAAGTGAGTACAACCAGAACATTGTACACTGCAATAGAAACATTGTATGATGAGCAACTGTGAATGGTTTAGCTATTCTCAGTGATACAATGATCTAAGATAATTCTAAAGGACTAACTAACTAAATAACTAACTAATAACTCTAAAAGCTCTCCACATCCAGAGAAAGAATTGATGGAGTCTGAATGCAGATCAAAGCATACTGTTTTTCACTTGCTTTATTTTGTATGTATTTTTTTTTCTTTTGGTCTTTTTTCTTTCACAACATGACTGATATGGAAATAATTTTTTACCTAATTGCACATATATAAACTATGTTAAATTGCTTACTGTCATAGGGAAGGGAGAGATGAAGGAGGGAAGGAGAACATTTAGAACTCAAAAATTTTTTACAAAATTGTCTTTACATGAAATTGAGAAAAATAAAATATTATTTAAAATGAGCTTTTACAATAAGGAGTAGGATCATCGAGAAAATAAGAAAACTATATTTCACCAGCATTTGATTTTCAGGGTCAATTTATGTATGTATTTATAATATTTACATGCTTATAAACAGCATCCTGGTATACTGGAAAGAAATAGGAATATAGACTATTCCCGCAGTGGTGGGGAACCTTTAGTCACAGTTTTCCCCATCCCTGGACTACAGTCTAGACCCAACTCTCCCACTGCTTGTGTGGCTTCAATTCCTTCCACTCTAAAATATGTCAGTCAGATTCTCTGTTACTATACACAATCTTGCACACAAAAACAGACTCTGCAAAGAAGATCAGAGGGAAATCTTGGAGGAAACTAGTATCATAAGAAAGCGGTGGGGACCAAGGTAAAGAAGGTGATTCAGAGATCATACCAAACTTTTTTCACCAAAGTATTGTTTTCAACAAGTTACATGAAATGTTACCAGGCTGTGATGCAGGATTCTTACTAGATGTGGTACCAGGGAATTTTTCAGTGTTCTTGACACTTGGGGTCCCAAGATAAGAGATTTTGTCTACCACTCTCTCCTGGATCTCCCAAATTACATAGAATACTAACCTGGGTGGGACTTTTCAGAGATAAGAATATAACGAGTTTCAGGAGACCCTTAAAGAGGGAGTTGGAAGAAGAGAAGCTGGCTGCTATAATGAAGGCTACTAGTCCAAGAAAAGGGAAGAATGAGAAAGCAATGGGTCAGGAAAAAGTTCATATCCCAATCTGGACCAAGGGTACTACTTAAAGGTTTATGATCTCACCAAATTAATGGAATTATATAAAATGTTATATGTATATAATATGTTGTGAGTATATATTATAATTGATAAATATAGAAAAAGTTATTTTCTTTTTTGTGAGTCCCACGTATCTCTTCTCACTCCCTGCACATGTCCCTCCATTTCCCTCCCTCCACTTCTTATCTCAGTACTTGGTTGTATGAGGATTTTTGGAAGGCAAGCTTATAAAGTATGGGCTAATGCATCTTGAGTGGAATGTTGGGAAGGGAATGGAAGAAACATTTCCAACTTTAAAAGGAAAGGCAGCTTAATTCTGGTTACCTCTTTCCAATGACCCTAGAAGATTAGCCCCAAATCAGAGAATGTGAATCTAAAACATGAGCCTTTTCCTCCATCATCATGCTGAAGCATGAAACCCAAGTAGATGAGGTAAGGAGAGTCATGTGTGGTAAGAAACAGGGGTTGAAGAAAGCCTGGAGCCATAGGAAACAGAGAAATAACCTTTTAAAAACATGCAAAATTCTCTCATTCTATAACCCTAAAAATTAAAGGCCTCAGGCAGGCACAATTTTGTATTCTAAAGAAGAGGTTTGAGAGAATCTGGTGCTCAGTGGGTAGGGAAGGAATGATATCTGGGAAAGTTAATAGTCTCTCCAAAAGATGACTCCTCATTGCAAATGCCAGGAAAACAAGCACTAAAGACTCCTGCTGTTCCCTCTTTTAGACAAATGCAGTGAGGATGCAGAAGCCTTCTTTACCTTTCTGCCCACTTGGTCCCATTTGAGTGCTTCAAAATGTTTTATGAAGGGGGTGGCCAGGTAGCACAGCGAGTAAGAGCACTGGCCCCAGAGTCGGGATGACCTGGGATCAAATCTGGGCTCAGACACTTAGCACCCACCCAGAAACACCTGGCCGTGTAACCTTGAGCAAGTTACTTAACCCCAATTGCTTAAAAAAAGTTTTATGAAAAAAAAATGGATCTCTGCCTAAATTCCCACTTTAGTATGTGACTCTACACACACATATTCTCTCTGTCTCTGTCTCTCTCTGTCTCTGTCTCTGTCTCTCTCTGTCTGTCTCTCTCTCTCTCTCACACACACACAAACTGGGAAAACAATTCTCAAATCTCTGAAGAGCAGTTTCAATCAAGAATTTTATTTTGTGGAAGAACAGAAAAGAATGGAAAAAGCAAACCTATTTCACAAATGATGTTTTCATGCTAGTTGGATTAATAGTTTTTTTTTAATGCCAGGAAAAATTTGAGATAGATTTGCTAAATAAAACTTGTTTACTACTCCAGAATCGTACTTGTGCACAGGGTAAATCTGACATGTTCCCTGTATTTCTGAAATTGCAATTCTTTTCCCTTGCATCTTAAAATTGTTACCCCCCACCCCAATCTTCAAAATATAGATAACTCTAGAATATACTCTACCCCATCATCAGAAAACATTTTGGGAATGAGCTAAAATTTTGAGTTAGATGCAATTAGAGAAAGGAGAAGAGTTCTAGGAGGACAAAAAAGTGGCCTAACTGGGAGGTGAGAAGTCATCAAAAAAAAAACTTTGCTGGACACGTTTGTCCAAGGATGGTCCTGTGTGCACATCTACTCCGCCCCCCCCCCCCATCTAACTATTGTTTGTTCGTTTTATTTCTTGCCTGGACTTGTTACTCAAACTATTTGATGGCATTTCCAATGGGTTATAGGTCAGGATTCATTAGTGTGTATCAGACAAGTGTAATTCACTTTTGGATGTACCAAAGTAGAATCTCTGGTCTCTTAAGCTTTTAAGGATATGTATTGATTTTAATAGATCCTAAGGAGATAAGATAAATTAAAGAATACAACCGCTTGAATCCACTTTTAACACTTACCCTCATTGTTACCATTTCCCCATTCCCACATATTATTTATATATAATCATATTCTTATATATGTGTGTATATGTATATATGTATTCCTCTTTGTATATAGGGAAGTGACTATGCTTTCCAGACAGAGACATTATCAGAAGTGGTATCTTGTATATCCTTCAGGATGTTAGTTTTTACCCTTCTGGTGTCCTTTACAGGCTTATTTATTAAATAAATATTTTTATTTTATTTCTTCTATTTTATTTAATATTTATTTTATTAATAAATATTTATTAAATATCTTTCATCAAGTCTGCCAGTCTCCCTGGGCCAGATTGAACCCAGTTGGAAAGGTAAACAGGGCTATTCTTCTGGACCCAAATGACCTCCTTCTGGAGACAGCCTGGAGTTCCAGCACCCCACCTTGTCTTTCTGGGCACCAGCCATAAGCTTGCCTACAGTTTTAAGCTTGGGGCTTTTCCTCTTCTGAATTTGCTGCCAGCTGAGTGACCAGTCATACTTTAAGGAGCAAAACACTGAACAGAAACAGCCAAGCCTGTCACACTGTACAAGTATTTGCAGCTCAGTCCCATGACATCTGGCTAAGATATTTACAGAGTTCAGTGTTGGACTCACTGAGTCTGTGTATCACATCTGGAGTCTAGACTTAGTGACTCTATGGGTTGGGCAAGGAACCTCCCTAACACCTCCTGCTCCTCTCTCTGTCTTTTTCACACTCCCCCTTTCTTACTTTGCCAAGTTTTCCTTCTTTTTGCCTCTCACTCATCATTCCTCTCTCCTTTTCTTTGCCTCATCTTTTTTGTCAATTTCCTTTCTTAAGGCCATTCTCTCTTATGACTTTCCATATATTCCTGACAAGCATTTTTTTTTAAAAAAGTAGATTAAAAAGCAGCAAGGCTTTAGAGCTCTGAACTGGGAATTAGGAATGCTAGATCCCAGTCCCAACTTGGGAAAGGCATGGGAACTCTCTGAACCTCAGTTTCCTCATCTGTAAAATGAGATGGGTGGACCTAATAGCATTTGAGATCCCTTTTGACTTGGGATCTATGATCCTTTAATTTTTGAAATGCTGACTCATCTTTACAGATAAAGAAACCAAATATAAGACAGCAAAAGTCAATCTTGCATTTCATCCAAGACCTTCTTTAATGATCTGGCTACAGAGCCAGTCTCTTCTTTCTATTCCTGAAACTTTAAAAGCATAATCAATCTTTCTGGCTTTTTTCTACATGTTTGTAGGCACATCAGCATTAGGGAGAGAAGGGTTAGAGCAACCACCAGAAGTAGCAGTTCAAGATTTATTAGGTAGTTTGGTATCCATTAGCTGAATTGGACATGGGTGATAAAAATTATACTATTTAATAGAGGACAGAGACCAAAAATAGAAACAGGTCATTTTATGATGACTTTACCAAGCAAGAGACGTGACTCAGCCTCACTAACATTACCATGAACTAAAATTTACTAAACATCCACCTGGGAATGGCTACATCTTGTAGATTTCAGAGGATCACGGAATCAGAGCTAGATGGAAACTCAGAAGTCATGTCATTCAATGCCAGTTCAAATTGGTTTTCAGATTCTAAAATGGCCTTCCTGATGACTGTGGGGTAAGTGGGCTTCCTATCTATGTCCTCTCACTACAAAAAGCAACACTCTTTTGGTGCGCCACAAGCTGAAGATGGCTGATATCTGAAGATGGATCTCGGGTTTTTTCTTTTTTGCTATTTCTTATTTACCTGTAGATTTAGAGCTTAGTCAAAGAGGAGTCAAGGAAGGAGCTAGGTTTTTAACCCAAGTCTCTTAACTTCGAATCTAGCTGACTCCATGCTGCCTTTTTCTAAACATGGAAATGCTTTTCTTTTCTTGACATATGACAAAGCTACTCTCTATTGAAGAACAGTTATGACATTGGAAACCATAATTCTTGACAGACTTCTGAACATCTCCCTGACCTTAGAGAATCTACCTGGTATCTGTGGCCTTGCAACTACAGTAAGGAGATTTTTATGTGAAAAGCTACAAATGTCATACAGAAAGGTCAAGAACTCTGATGTCTTTCAAGTCAGACAATATAGTTGAGATGGATGTTCAAGAAAATGTCAGCAAGCATTCTTGCATGAAGAAAAAAAGGAAAGAAGGAAGAAAAGAAGGAAAGAATGAGAGAGAAAAGGAAGGAAGGGAGGAAGGAAGGAAGGAAGGAAGGAAGGAAGGAAGGAAGGAAGGAAGG
>NW_027185810.1:7856909-7881632 GCF_028583685.1 Petaurus breviceps papuanus | reverse complement strand
AGGAAGGAAGGAAGGAAGGAAGGAAGGAAGGAAGGAAGGAAGGAAGGAAGGAAGGAAGGATGGAAAGGGGCAAAGTGGGAGGAAGAAACAGGAAAGAAGAAAGGAAGAAAACAAGAAAGGAAGGAAACAAGGCAGGAAACAAGGAAGGAAAGAAACAAGGAAGGAAGAAAACAAGGGAGGAAGGAAACAAGGGAGGAATGAAGGAAGGAAACATACAACTATTAAGTACCTACTATATGCCCGGCACTGTGCTAATAAGCACTTTACAAGTATAATTCGTTTGATCCTCAAAACAGCCCTGAGAGTTGAGTGTTATTATTTCCTCCTTTTATGGCCAAGTAAACTGAAGCAGACAGAGATTACGTGATGCTCACATAGCTAGTAAGTACCTGAAGCTGGATTTGAACTGCTGACTTTCTGACCCAAGGCCCAGCACTCTATTCACTGTGCCACCTCTGCATAAATTGCTTGCTTCAGAAAGTTTCAGCAAAATTAGAAATGATAATGAAAAGATCTTTGAAGATCTTTTAATAAAGTGATCTTGAATTTTCAGTAGGCAGTAACTAAAGAACATTCATTCCTGAATAAAAGAGCTTACAGATTTCCATTAATTCTGTCAGGGATGGCATGTTAATGTAGTAAGGACTCTGCGCTCATTCTCAAAAACACAGCTAGCTACATTATTCCCTCAGGGTTTTAGGGATACCCTTGAGGTATTGGGGTCCTTTATCTAATTGTTATCAGTCTTGAGTCCCCATTGTGGTGTGGTTCCCGCAACCCCCTCTATTAGCTATTAATCACTGGAATTCCAGTTTAGAAAGACCAAGAAACATCCATAAGTTTTTACAATAGATTAACTATTTCAAAGGTCTAACAAGAATTGAGGTAAAACACCCTCCCCAATACCTCAGGGGTACACTTTATTGGGGCCAGCTAGATAGTGCAGGAGACAGAACACCATACATGGAGTCAGGAGAGCCTAATTTCAAATCTAACCTCAGATACTTACTAACTGTGTGACCCTGGGCAAGTCACTTAACCCTGTTGGCCTCAGTTTCCTCATCTGTAAGATGAGTTGAAGAAGGAAATGGCAAACCACTCCAATATCTTTGCCAGGAAAACCCCAAACAGGGTCACAAAGAGTAGGACATGACTAAAAATAATAACAGAACAACAACCCTCTCCTGACTTGGCCCTATCTATCAAGGGGTGCCCAGGCCCATCTCCCACTCCCTAGGAATTACTTTATTACTATAGATTGTTGGTGGGTACATGCTATTTCAGATCAGTAGGGGGGCATTTTGTGAGTGTGAAAGTTTTAGGAGGATAGAAAATAGAATTGATAACAAAAACTTGATTTTCACCTTGGCTTCAGAGCTACAACTGTGACTGGATGATTTGTTTTTCCATTAAGAAGAATACAAAGGCTCATCTCCCACTGGTTGAAAAGGTACAAAAGTTCAGTTCAGCCCCCAAAGCTTCCCCTCTTTGGCAGACAGGGAAGAGACAGCAGACTCTTAGTTCCCATGGCATGGTCCCAGGCCCTGGGCACTTGTTTGCACTGCTTTTGCATCCATTAGCACCTTTTGCATTTGCCTGTTGATGAGCTCTCTGGACCTTCTTCCCTTTTCCTTGCTCATGATTTGACCACATCAGAATGCCCAGCATGTCTCCCTCTCACAGTGGCAGCAGCAATGCACTGGCATTGTGGGCCTGCATATCATATACATATTACTGGAAAATACAGAGAAGGTTTGAAAATGCGCTTCTGCTGCTGGATGGCCTGAAAAACATAAACTCTATCACAGTGGTGGCAGCATGAGGGGAATCTTAGAGACAACAACAACAGCAGTAGCAGCAGAATCCAATTGCTCAAAGCCACCAACATTTCTCTGTAGTGGAGCCCAGTTCTGGGAAAACCACCATCTCATAGACATGGACAGCTGGGTGCTGGATGAACTATCCAAAGGTTCTAGCAGTTAAGAATGTAGCGATGGGGGCATGGAGGAGCTCTGCTGAGGACATGGGAGATTTCAACCCCTCGCTGACAATCCTACCAGCATAAGAAGTGTCCGTTCAGACCCACTCAGTTTATAAAGCTCCCACGAGATGTCCTAACTGCTTATTTGTATCATAGAGGGCAATGTGAAAAGGCCCTGGTGTTGGGTGTTGGCAGATTGCAACAAATAACCAGCAGCACATATGACCAATTAAGAACTCCAAAGAAAAGCAATGTTGTCAATATTATCAATAAATTGCATAATAGAAAGAGAAGATTGGCCAGTCAAGTGGTGAGAGTAAAGGATGACAGGTAGATGACTAGAATGTTCCACCAGTATCCTGATGATATCCAAAGATAAAAATGAAGGTCTCCAACACATTGGGGAAACTCCTGACCAGTTTTTGGGAGGGCATGAAGGGAGTACCACAGAATGGGCAGGCACAGATGGATTGTATTCTGCATTGTTGGAGGGAAGTCATTAATTGGTCAGATCACAAACCTATTTGTACATTTTTATATATTAATCAAGGCCAACAGAGACATTGCCTAATAACTTTACTCAAATGATTTGTAATAAGCCATTTGACAAGTGATTTTAAGGGATATTATCCAGATAGACATTTAAAGCATATTCACCTTTTTTTTTCAAATTTTGGAAAACAAAACCAAAGGGGTATGTGTGGATAGATAGATAGATACATAGATAGATGTATTGTGTGTATGTGTGTGTGTGTATATATATGCATTATAAAGGGGACAAGGGGAAGGGAGGTGGAGAGAGAACAAGCACTGGACCTAGAGTCAGGAGGACCTGAGTTCAAATCAGGCCTCAGACATTTATTAGCTGTGTGACCCTGGGCAATTGCTTAACCTGATTGCCTCAAAAAAAAATCAAAGACCTTATTTGAAGAAAAAAAAAAGCAACACAAAATAAAACACAAAACTGGCCAGCTAGATATCTCAGTGGATAGAGCATGAGGCTTAGAATCAGGAAGACTCTTCTTTCTGAGTTTAAATCCTGCCTCAGACACTTACTAGCTATGTGATCCTGGTCAAGTCACTTAATCCTTTTCTTTTCTCAGTGTCCTCATCTATGAAATGAGCTGGACAAGGAAATGGTAAACCACTGCAGTATCTTTGCCAAGAAAACCCCAAATGTGATTGTAAAGAGTCAGACACAACTAAAAAGACTCAATAACTACAACACCAACAATAAATGTTTGTTTTGTTTTGTTTTGTTTTTTGGAGAGGGGAAGGTAGGGCAGTTGGGGTTAAGTGACTTGCCCAAGGTCACACAGCTAGTTTTGTGTGTGTGTGTGTGTGTGTGTGTGTGTGTGTGTGTGTTAAGTGTCTGAGGTCAAATCTGAACTCAGGTCCTCTTGATTCCAGGGCCGGTGCTCTATTTACTGCACCACTTAGCTGCCCCAATAAAGGTTTTTTTAAAAAATATATGGACATGCTTTCTACCTGATAAAATATAAGGTCTTTCTAGGCAAGTACAGTTCTCTATTTTCTTTATATCCCCAATTCCTGGCACCAGTCGATGCTTAATAAAATGTTTGCTAATTGGTATTATATATAGATGCTTAAATATAAATACTATATATAGTATACATTAAGTGCCCTATTGCTAATGATTGCTAATATTATTTCCAGCCCTAAATAACAATTGCTAGTCTAATGGAGTCTTTGGAGCATGCCCAGCTCCTCTGAAATGGAGATACTCTTTGTTCCCTAGCATGTAGGCGCTGTCACCTCCTTCGATCACTGTGAACAGCTGCAGCTTTCACACAGGGGAGGTGAGAGGTGGCTCACTTCTCCTACTCTTGCTGGCTCAATGCTTATTTCTTCTATGTCCAGAGGGTGAAGATCCCAGTTCACCCAGAGCAGATAAGATGACTGATTGGAGTCATTCATCAGTGAGAGGAGAGAGTTCCCTAACCCTATTCTCCCTCTTTTACCTGGGTTCTGACAAATGGACTCCAAGGGTGTTTGTTTCTGTCCTGTTTCATTTATCTATCTCAGGTTCAGTTGCTGGGGATGATGCCTCGCCTAACCAGGAGTTCAAGCCATGGAAACTTTGGAGCAGTATTCCATAGAGGCCTGCCTGGCAGGGAGGCCAGGAGAAGCCAGGGTCCCTGGGGCCTGAGACAGTAGGAGGTTTTGGACTTAGACCGAAGACTGAACTCTATAGGAATCTATCTAAACTCTGAACCTAGTCTTCTTCCCCTCCCCAGAGACTAAAGTGGTGAACCCTGAGTGTGGTAGGGTGGGATGGGAAGAGTTTATGCCTCTCACATTTTGGGGGAATAAATTGTATATTTGTGATTATAGCTTTGAAGTAAATCTTTCTTTGTTAAAGCTAATCGACCATTAGTGGCTAAATAGAACCAAGGGGCAGGGGGAACCCTCCTCTCTCCAGCCCCTACATTTGAGGGAACAAATCAGTAGGATTTGGAGTCATTTGCAGAGAGTCTAGACACTCCCAAGTACCCTCAAGGGTACCAGAAAACCATAGGGGAAAAGAGAAATCTAACCTACCTAGTTTTCCAGATAGTAGAGACCCTAGTAGTCAGTGTTACATGTTAATATTTATACATCTCTTGAATTTCTGAAAAGAACTTTATATGTTATCTCATTTGAGAGAATTGTTAGCTAGATTCTATTCTTATCTCCATTTTACAGATGAGGAAATAGAGGTACAGAGAGGTTAAGTGATTTGGCCAGGGTAACACAATTAGTAAGTATCAGAGATATAATCAGAGCTCTGATATTCTTAAGACTAACTCTATCCACTTGACTTAGGTCATTTGGCTCCAAAACTATTGTTCTTTGAGTTATACGGTAGCTGAAAGATCTTGGAGCAGAACTTCAGGGCAGGGATTATTTCAGAAATATGTGTGTGTGTGTGTGTGTGTGTGTGTGTGTGTGTGTGTAATTTATACATATATATATATAAAGAGAAAGAGGGGAAGCAAGGGCGGAAATATACACCTCTTTGTAACTAATGGTCATTCATCCAAGATTTTCTGCTTTGTTTTCCTCCATCTTTTAACAAAAGTCACAACCTTCTATAATCTGAGAGCTTTATGCCAGCAGGTATAGAGTTATTCTGTATATGTGTGTTGTGAGGTGGGGGAATGGTTTACCATGCTTTCATTTTCCTTGGTTTCCCAAGTGGATACCATGAATCAAAAAAAGTGAGAAAACTCCCCAAATATACCGACACACATACCTATATATGAAATATATATTTGCATAAATATGAAATAAACTCTATGTTGAAAGCCATGCCCATTGGTCTACTCTCTGGCTCTTCAACAAGTGACTGCAGAGACAACAGGAGGGTCGCACCAGGCACAAACAGGAGACATATTTCTTGCTCTCCACAGAGTCTGAAGTGGGATCAGATACCCCCCCCATTAAAGAACAGTAAACCCACACATTCAACCTGCTCTGCTTAAGAAGTTCCTAAGAGAGGAAATGAAAAAACGAGCATGGCAAGGTTGGACAGAATGTAAAGACACTCATAATTACATAATAACACAGGGTGCGTGACATTTGTGCTCATGACTGTGTATATAATATCTCAGTTCTTTCCAATGCCATTGGAGGTAATTGTATCTCGACCCAGATCTGGCATCCTATTGTTTTTATGGGTGTCAGATATGGAATCTTACCTAGAAATCAATTTAATTATGTATTAATATTATGTATTATTTATTATTAGTCCCTTCATTTTACTGATGAGGGAACTTTCACCCAGACAGAGGTTAAGTGACTTCTCCAAGGCTGAACAGATAGTATCAGAGATGCGCACAAATTGTCCCATGGCAGATCCAACCTGGGAGTGCAAATTGGGGAGTCACTAGAGGGGATCACTGAACAAACATTATCTTAATGTCACAGCAATGATTCAACTTTGATACTGCAGGCATTACTATCTCCTTCTCAGATGAAGACATAACTCAGAGGATTTAAATGACCTGTTCATAGTTACACAGCTAGTAAGTGTTAGAGGTAGGTTTCTAACTCAATTCTTCTAAAATCCAAGCCCTGAGCTCTTTTTTTTTAAGCAATTGGGGTTAAGTAACTTGCTCAAGGTTACACAGCCAGTTATTTCTGGGTGTGGTGCTAAGTATCTGAGTCCAGATTCGAACCCCAGGTCATCCTGACTCCGGGGCCGGTGCTCTTACTCATTGTGCTACCTAGCCACCCCCCTGAGCTCTTTCTAACTATGCCACAATGCCTCCCAGTGAGAAACCTTCCCTCCCCCCACCCATGTAGCTCATAGCCTTGGTGAATTTTCTAGGGTTATCAGAGGTTAAGAGACTTCCCTAGGGTCACACAGTTGGTTATGTATCGGTAGTGGAACTTGAATGTAGGTCTTCCTTAAAAAATGAGGCTAATTCTTTCTCATCCACCATGCAACAGCCTCTCAAGTCCATGGAAATTACTTCCCAAAATTCCTAAAGTTCTTAAATATATTGGCTTCTATCTTCTGACATTGACTGAAAGAATCTCTCAGAATAGTGATTCCCAGACATTAAAGATTCAGCATCTGAAGTTCTTGTAGAAAACGTTTTAGAAATATATGCAGAGAAAATGCTATGACTCCAAAATCAAGAAGCAGTAACATGCCTCCAACCCAAATTTCAAACCGTCCTTATAAGTTGATAAACCCTGGGAGTTCATTTGCCAATTAGCAAGCAGGAATTACGCAAATAAAACCCCCACTTCCTGCACATTTCTGAAAATCTATAACCTCTCCTTGGAGTCAGTTCATAATCATGCAAATAGCTGCAAATATTAATAACTTCAGACAGGCTGCTCTTTGAAAGGTGTTAGGAAGAAATGAAACCAAAGCAGCAGAAATAAGAGCCTCAGACTTATGTGGAGGGCCTCAGGGCATTAATGAAAAGGACAGAATTTCAATGTAGTGGTGGTAAATCTTAAGGAAATGTCTAGAAACATGTAAAATGCTTTAATGGTTCATAAAAAATAATTAAGGTTCTCAGAAACCTAAGCCAAATTGATATTGCTAAAATCCTCCAAGGACACTGGTTGAAGTGAACTTTTCTATGGAAGAATGTCCTGTAGAGTAGCTGAGCAACAGGGTCAGCCTTTTGGGTCAGTGGCTTCCCCATAAAGAATGACTGAGGGGAACTGAGGCAGGCATTCCTGTCCAAATATAATAAAAATATATTTTGTCATTCTTTCCTAATGGCATAGTTGCTTTAAGTCTTCATGATTTTTCAGTCTGCAAGAGCTGAAGGAGTTAAAAAGGCAAAATGGATAAGTGGATGTAGCACTGGGCTTACAGTAGGGAAAACCTGGGTTCAAATACCTCTTCAGACAGTGTGACCCCAGGGAAAGTCACATTATTTTGCTTGGCCTCATTTTCTTCAACTGTAAAATGAATCTGGTTAAAGTCCCTTCCAACTCCACATTTGATCCTAGGAAGAGGAAGATAGGTGAGGTGAGGATAAGAGATTCTCATCAGAAATGTGGAAGAGGAGCAAAAACAACTTCGTCTGCCTTGCGATTTTGCAAGTGGCCCATCATGCTCCACAGCTTCATCTTGTGAACTCACCACCATCACCATTATCCAAATTTCCCTTTCCTCTCAACTTCCCTAATTCTATTGATGGCACCACCAATCTCCCAGTTACCCAGGACTGGAACCTAGGAGTCACCTTGCAATCCCCTGTTTCTCTCACCCTTCACTTCTCATTACCACAGTTGCCAGGTCTTGTCAACATTCTTTGCTTCCAATTCTGTCTCCTTCACTCCCATTCATATATCCATCACTCAAGTTCAGGCCTCTTGCCTGGACCACTGTATTCTACTACTCAGCTGGATCTGTGATCTTACCATTTTGGATGTTTCCTCTAATGATGTAAATTACAGCCTATCTAAACTTAACCCATGCTGATATGTCTTCCCATAAGTTCCCATAAGGCGTACACCAAAACTATAGGCTTCTCTCCCTTTGTCCTGTCATCACTTCAAATCTGTTTCTCCTCCTGACTCTCCTCCACCTCAGCTGCCTTCTCAAGGTGGAGATACCTTCATCTTCATCATCATCTCTTTTGAGTTCCTCCTTAGAACCTGCATTTGAGGAAGCACCTAACCCAGCCATGCTCACTTCTTAGCTGGTTCTTCTCATGAATCTAAAGACTTTCATACCTTGTACCCATGAAGTACCTTCCTCTCCCCAACTACCCTTTTAGTTTAGTTTAATGTGTTGTCTTCTACCATTAGAAAGTAAACTCCTTGAGGGTAGGGACTATCTCCCTTTTTCTTTGTATTTGCATTGCTAGTATTTAGTAGAACCTAATGTATAGTAAACACTTACAAATGCTTTATCAATCACAGGGATACCAGTGGACCATTTGAGTTGTCTGTCATCTCTTGTCCTCATTATATGGCTATCTATCTTCTTTTCCTATTATATACTTCACTGAGGACATCTTTTCCTCCTGTTCTTCAGAGTTTCTTATTGGTTAGACATTGCATCCTCCTTGTACCCACAATGCACCTCACCACAATGCTCTGTATGATATTTTTTTTTCAATTCTTTGGTGACTATTGTCTTCTGTGCCCTATAACCATAGAACAACTGATAAAATAGCCTCCTAATCGGCCTTCTGCTTCTAGTCTCTTTCTTCTCAAATCCCTTCTCTGCACAACTTCTGAAATAATTTTCCTATAACACAAGCCTGTCCATACTATTGCCCTTCTCAAAATCCTTCAATGACTTCTATTACCTCTACAAATTAACAAGAATTTATTAAGTGCCTACTAATTTGGTCCAGGCACCATGCTAAGTACTGGAGATACAACGAAAAGTAAAGTCAGTTCCTGTTCTCAAGGAGTGGAGCTTACAGTTTAATTTAAAAAGCACAAATTCTGTAGCCTGGCACTTATAACATTTAATTTCAAATAAGACTTTAGAATTTGTTTTCCCTTTCACTGCCCCTCATACTACATGTTCCAGCCAAACTGGGTCACTGATCAGTCCTCATAGTGGGCATGTTGTCATATGCCTCTGTGGAATAATGGGGGCAGTCTTGTATGGAACTTATTACCTCATCTCTGCTCATCCAATGCTTATCTTCTTTCAAGGCTTGGATAAAATGACTCCTTCATGAGTAGGCAGAACTAATACATCTAGTTGAAAATGTTCTATCACATTTTTGTAGAGTACTTGGTTTGGATTTTTCCTTTCTCCCCACCACCCTCCACTATGAACTGCACTCACCATTGTACCTGCCATTTTCTCCCAGTAAACTATAAGTTCCTCAAAAGTAGGTATGGCATAATTTTTTCAAGTCTATATCTTCATTGTCCCAATGAAAGTTTACAAGAAGAATCAATGAATACAACTGATGGAAACAGCAAGAAAGCTCAATGACAACCCAACAAAGAAAGGTGGTTCTAAGGGTATTTAAGAATGAAACCAGGAGGAAAAAGAAAATAAAGAAAGGATAAAGAGACCTACAAAGTTGTTTTTTTTTTAAATAACAAATTCATTTTGTCATATAGAACTGCAATGGTACTACGTTTAGATTTTCACACTACAACCCCTTACTGTGCTTAGAAAGGATGTAGGGCAAGCACCTAGGCACAGTCAAGTGTACACAGAGGAGGTCCATGCTATAGCCCAGTCTCAAACAGAAATAGGGGCCACTAAAACCATACATAAGGATTTCTGCAGGGGTATGTTGACTTGGGAAAACTATATATTAATATTATATATGTCCTTTTGCATTTTATTTATTGTGTTAAATATTCTTAATTACATCTTAAACTAGAGGAGATCTAACACAGAGTCCAAGTTGAAAAGGCATTTTCTAAGGTTGATGAGGCCCTCATAATGCTCCTGTTTGGGGATGACATTATACTGATTGAATCAATCCTGAAACAATGAATGGAGAGCTTCTTGGATGAGATCCATAGCCACTCAAAAAAACTTGACCTAAGATCTGCCAGAAAAAAGAAAAATAACGAACAACTGGATGAAGAATTCCTCTTGTCCACACTATGAAACAGAGTTAAATGGATGACTTATAGAGCTCATACATCAGTATGTGTATATACAGCTAAGTCCTGGTTAGTGCGAATAATGCATCTCCTGAAGTGGTCTCATTATTCAGATTCATAGTGCATATTTCTATTGGGCTGGAATCAATTATCACATTTTATATGATTATAATTTCAAATAGTGTACATTTGAATAGATGTGACTACTTCAGGTGATTCATTGTTTATACTAATCAGAACCTGCATTTTTATATGCATACATAGAGACACACACAGAGACATGCATGAATTCTTAGCTCTATGTACACAATACTTGCATAAGTATGCATATATGTATTCACAGGTATATGTGTACATGTATAATTTGTTTATATATGTATTTTTATACATATGAGCATATGTGTGTGTACGCACATATTCTTTGGCCATGGAGTCAGGATTTTGAATTCAAATCCAACCCCAGACACTAGCTATGTGTGTTTGAACAAGTTACATAACCTCTAATACTCCTAGTTTACCCAACTGTAAAATGGGGAAAATAATTAGCACCTATATCCTAAGGTTGTTGTGAGGATCAAATGAAATAACATTTGCAAAGCACAGTATCTGACACGTAGTAGGCACTATAAAAATGCTAGCTGTATCTATGCATGTATGCATATGTGTGTAATATTACATAGTATGCATATAATATGTGAATAAATTAGATTAGATCATGTATTATTATTTGGCACTTCTGACTCAATAGAATTAAATATAAATTTGTCTCTTTTTTTTTATTTAAAGCTTTCCATAATCTGGCCACTTCCTATCTTTCTGATCTTCTTACACATTACTGCCTTTCAGGTATTCTCAAGTTCAGACATACTGGTCTACCTGCTGTTCCTCACACAGGACTTTTCATCCCTCGTCTTTTGGCCTTTTTGCACTGCCTGGAATCCTCATCTCAGACTCTTAGAGATGCTGGCTTCCTTCAAGTGCTACATTTTCCAGAAGCCTTTCACAGGCCTACCCAGCTGCCAATGTCTTCTCCTCTAAGACTAGCTTCCATCTATGCTGTATAGATCATGTTGTGACTGTTTATATAGATGTTGTCTCCTCATTAGAATGTAAGCCCTTTGAAGGTAGGAGCAGCTTTTGTCTTTTCTTATATTCATAATTCTTACTGACAATGCCTAGCAGATGGAAATAATTTAATAAATTAGTATTGACTGACTGATTGAAATATCTTATTTATTAATTAAATTCAGGTCAACAAACATTTATTGTGTTTAATATGTACAAACCATTGTTCTAGGACCCAAATAACTGAGCTAGGCATGAGTAGGAATGAGCTATCATTAACCTAAGGTGCACCATCCACATAACCTTTATATTTCTATCACTTTCCATTTCACTATGCTTTTTCATATAAATTATCTCTTTTATTCTTCACAGCCCCACTGTGGGTAAGACACCATTTTGCCAATGAGATACAATCTGACACAAAACGTGGTTCATTGTATTACCTGACATCATGTTGTTAAGTGGCAGATCCCAAACTAGAACTCAGATCTCCTAGCAGGGAAAAATTTTGTGTAAATTTGGCTATTGCGACATCTGCTACTTTCCAGTGGCACCTTATTAACTTCAGGATCAAAACCAAACTCCTCTTCTTGGCATCCAAAACCCATCATCATCTAGCCTCCTCCTACCTTCCCAGTTTTCTTATACCTTTTCCCCCATATACTCTTCCATCCAGTGACATAGGTCTCCTGATTGTTTCATAAACAAGATGTTCCATCTCTCAGTTGCAAGCATTTTCTCTGGCTATCCCCCATGCTTGGAATGTTCTCCCTCTTCATCTTGCCTACTACCTTCCCTGGCTCCCTTTAAGGCCCAGATATGATCCCATCTTCTTTAAAAAAAGCCTTTAGGTTGGGGCAGCTAGGTGGTGCAGTGAGTAAGAGTGCTGGCCCTGGAGTTGGGAGGACCCAGGATCGGTTCAGGCCTCAGATACTTAACACCCACACAAAAAAAGCTGGCCGTGTAACCTTGGGCAAGTTACTTAATCCTAATTGCGTTTAAAAAAAAAAAACACCTTTAGGAAAAGCATTCTAATACTAGTACTTTCCCTTTTTTACTTCTTATGTATTTCATATATAGCTTGTTTATATATTTATGCATGTTGTTTGCTTGTTGTGTCCCCCATTAGACTGTGAGCTTCTTGAGGGCAGGTACTATCTTTTGACCTGTGTGGCCCATAGTGCTCAGTAAATATTTATTGACTAACTAACTACCTGATGCAAGGGATACCCCTTAGAGGACAGGCCTTCATCCACTATTAACTACCATTCTTTCTTCCTTAGAGAAAAGAATTGAGTAATATAATATGATTTCTGCCTCTATTAATATCTTTTTACTAATCAAGAAAAGCACACTATATACTGTATATATACGTACATGTATACATGTGTAAGATATGTGTACATGTATTTCATATGTATGTACACACATTCATATAAAATATATGTGGGCAATAGATAGATAGAGCACTGGGCTTGAAATCTGGAAGACTCTTCTCCATAAATTCAAATCTGGCCTCAGATACTTACTAGATGTGTGTCCCTTGGCAAATCATTAAACTCTGTTTGCTTTAGTTTCCTCATCTGTAAAATGAGCTGGAGAAGGAAATGGCAAACTAATCCAATGTCTTTGCCAAGAAAATCCCCAAAATTGGGTTACAAAGAGTTAAACATGACAGAAACAACTGAACAACAAAGTAAAATATATGTACACGTGTATAAAATATGCATGTGAGCATATATAAGATAAAATACATATTTGTACACACACACAAACACAAACACACACTGGAGTTGATCTGTTTCTACTTATAAAAGTTAAGTAATTGACATTTAGTTTTATTGTCTTCTCCACAAAAACAAAAAGACTAAGAACAAAGTCCTTATTTTATCTGGCTCCAAGGGAAATCTCACTTTCTTTCAGTTCTTATGAGTTGTGAAGTACAATGTTGAATTATAGATTAATTCTAGTTGATGTTGATGCTGGTTAGTAACATTACTTTACATGTTAATTTTTCATGCCTAATTTCTTCCTTGCCTATAATCTGAAGAAACAGTTTTGTTGACTCTGGAAATAGCTAATTGGAAAAACCAAATATAGCAGAACTCAAAATAGTTTAGGATGTATTATGGCTCAAGCATTTAACAAAAGTCTAATATACTTGCCCAACACTGGTGCTATAATAATGGGGTTCCTCCATACCTCACTATTTTCTAGCTAATATAGTATCTGTATTTTTGCCGTTAGAACTAATAAACACATAATGAAAAATTAATGAGTCTTCCAGGATAAAAGTATAATTCAACATGAGATTTCAAAAGCAGAAGAGAGATCTATTCAAATAAGAATAAAAGAAAGAAAAAATTCCCTCAAGATTTGCAAAATTTTATTACCATTGGAGAAAAATATGATAGAAAAACACGTAGATGGTAGGCATCTTAGCACTCACATTAAAATACAAGTTAGATGTAATATCCTGCTGATTTATCTCATAATAGCTAAGAGGTAAAGACTGGAAAAGAGCGAAGTTAGGGAATCAAGAAGAAAATAATTTGCAAAACTACTAAAATTTGTGGAGATGACTATATTTCAGAGAATGCCAATTGCCCTGAAGGTAGATTACTGTAATGACTTGCTTGGCCTTCATTTTCATTCCACAGGGATGAGGTTTCTCTTCTCCACATCCCATGCTCCCACTGCCTATAACCTCACTCTCTCACAAAGTGGTATAATACATAGATGATATGGTGCACAGCCACTAAGGACTCTGCCACTACAAGATGCAATTGAAACCAAGGAGTCAACACTTTCTACCTGTAGTAACTTTCTGCCAATTCACACTTATCTTAGGCTAGATTGTTCAGAAAACCAGATAATTACTCTAAATGTCTTGGGAAAAGACAGAAGTGAAAAGAATCTTCCCAAAGAAAGTTTACTTGGAGGAAAAAAACCTGACAAAATAGAATCAAAGAGACTTTTTGGGTAAGTGGACCATTGGTACCTCGCAACTTCCTGCTGTGGAAAGAGAAAAACCATTCAATAGCTACACATCATCGATATTCCTCTAGGTTGCATAATTAGTGGTTTCTGTCAGTGTGTAGTTTCTTGCTGCTGTCAAGGGGAAGACACTGAGATGTCAAAAGCCCAATGTCATGGCAGTATATAATCAGTTTGCAAATTTTGAACAGTTCAGGTTCAGGGTGACTTGGAGGTAGTATCACAAATTAGCTAACTGGAACACTTCTCATCACTGACTCTCTCTCATCACCAATGAAAATAATTAGCCCAGGCCTATACATACTAATGTTGTGGACTTTTCCAGTACTGGTAATCAAATCCTCCCCTAGTCTCTTCACCCCTTCTAAGAATGCTGGCAAATGTCATTGCAGAGTGGAAAGTCTATGGGATTCCATGGTTAGGGTATTTTTAAGAATTGTTTGTTTATGGAAAATTGTATCTTTCCCATAATTCCTTTCCCACATAATATATGAGTTTCCCTGAACTGATGGCCCTTAATATTTGTTTGTATGTCACTGTTTAATCAGAGGTCTAGGCACTGTCACAAAGGAGACATATGCTTTCCTTGGTTTTCCAGGTTAAAAGAAACTCCTGGGGTGGTGGTTGGAAAAAGGAGAGAGGCTGATATCTGTGACTATTCACAGCTAGAAATGGAGGATTACTCTCTACTATTCTATGTTGTTATTGTTTAAGTGGATTGAATGGTGGAAAAGGCATTGGGCTTGAAGTTGGAAGATCTGAATTTGATTATAATAATGTTACTTTTTAAATTTGTGGGGTTTTCACATCATATCTCTCTGGGTCTTATTTTTTAACTGTAAAATGAGGGATTTTGACTAAATCAGGGGTGTGTAGTCTGGATATGTGAACTTGGTTTTTAAAGATTTATGTTTTTATAACTATATTTCTATATAATTGGTTTCCTTTAAAATCTCATGTATTTTCTTTTATGAGTTTAAAAGCAACCATGGACTTTACCAGATTGTCAAAGTGATCTATGATAGTCAAGATGATGGAGTGAGGAAGGAACTCTCTGAAGCCCTCCAAAATTCCCCTCTAAACAACTAGAAAACCACTTCAGAATTGTTCCAGTAGGAAGGAAGTAGCTTGGCAGAAAAGGTTTGTCTCTCTGGGGTGGGAGGGGAGCAAGATCCAAGAGCATTTAGTTGGGCCAGCAGCTGGGCTCCAATCCTGGAGCAATCCACCAGCAAGGCCCCGTCCTCTTGAAAAGCAGCAGGCCCCTAAGCAAGTGAGTAGTCTGTGCAGGAAAGAAAGGCCCCACCTCCAGCACAAGCCACCAGCAAGACCAGGAGTAAAGCCTGACCCCAGGGCTGGCCAACAGAGAGACCCTGCCACTAGTACCTGCCAGCAGAGAGACTCTGTTTCCATAGCAACTCAACAGCAGGGCCTCATCCCTGGACAGACAAGCAACAAGGTCGCTCCTCCAGTCCCAATCACTAGAAAAACTCTGTTACCATAGAAATCCAGTAACAAAGCTCCACCCTTGGGGCAGACCAGCAGTTAACCCCCACATCCAGGGGAGGCCAACAGAAAGGCCCCAAGTCCCTGTACAATCCAGAAAGGAAGCTTACCTTCCAATGAAAGCAAGCTGCTAGACCCTGAAGCCCAGTGAAAGCCAGCAGTAAGACCCTGGGCCCCAGCACAAAAAGCATGGCACTATGCAGGACCATAGCCCAACTCCCACATTAAAACACCAAGTCACAAAAAGACAGAAAAAAAATGAGCAAAAAACAAAAAATCCCCCAGACTTTACTATAGAAAGTTACTCTATTGACAGGGAGGATCAAGGCATAAATTTAGAAGAAAATAGTGTCAAAATGGCTACATGTGAAGCCTCAAAGAAAAATGCAATTTGGTCTCAGGACCAAAAAGAACTCCTAGAAGAGCTTATAAAGGATTTTAAAAAGCAAATTAGAGAAATGAAGAAAAATTGGAAAAAGAAATGAGAGTAATGCAAGAGAATCATGAAAAAAGGATTAAAAGCATTGGAAAAGATATACAAAAATTTACCAAAGAAAAGAACTTCCTAAAAAATACAATTGGCCAAATGGAAAAGGAAGTACCAAAGAAAATAATTCCTTAAGAATTAGAATTGAGAGGGGCGGCCAGGTGGCTCAGCAAGTAAGAGCACTGGCTCCAGTGTTGGGATGACCTGGGGATCGAATCTGGGCTCAGATACTTAGCACCACACCCAAAAATAACTGGCCATGTAACCTTGAGCAAGTTACTTAACCCTGATTGCTCTAAAAAATAAAAATAAAAAAAAGAATTAGAATTGAGCAAGTGGAAACTAATTACCCTGGGGGACATCAAGGTATGATAAAACAAGATCAAAAAAATTTTTTAAAAGAGAAAAAATGTGAAATTTCTCATTAAAAACCACTGACCTAGAAAATAGATCCGGGAGAGAAGACAAAAAAAAATATTAGACTACCTGAAAGCCATGATTTAAAAAAAAAAGGCCCGGACAACGTCTTTCAAGAAATTATTAAGAAAACTGCCTTGATATATTAGAACCAGAGGGCAAAATAAAAATTGAAAGAATCCACCAATCACTGCCTAAAAGAAATCATAAAATGAAAACTACCAGGAACATTATAGTCAAATTTCAGAGCTCATTGATCAAGAAAAACATACTGCAAGCAGTCAAAAAGAAACAATTTAAATTTCATGGAGCAATGGGATTTACACAGGATTTGGTAACTTACACATTAAAAAACAAGAGGGCTTGGAATATGATATATCAGAAGGCAAAGTTAGGATTGCAAAAAAGGATCACCTACCATGAAAAATTAACTGTAATTTTTCAGGGCAAAAAAAATGGATATTTAATGAAATAGAGGACTTTCAAGCATTCCTAATTGAAAGACCAGAGATGAATAAAAATTTGACTTCCAAATACAAGACTCAAGGGAAACATAAAAAGGTTAAAAAAAAAACAGGAGAAAACATAACCAATTCAATAAGGTTAAACTATTAATATTTCTATGTGACAAGATAATATTTGTAAGTCTTAACAACTTTATTACCATAAGAGCAATTAGAAGAAGTAGATGTATCAATAGAGGGAGTGGATATAAATTGACTTTGATGGGATGATATCCAAAAAACAAAATAAAGAGGAAAAAATTGCACAGGAATAAAATGGGGGTAAATTATTCGACATGAAAGAGGCATGACAGAGCTATTATAATGGAGAAAAAGTTGTGGGAGTGGGGGTGGTGGGCAAAGTCTAAACCTTAGTCTCATCAAAATTGACTCAAATAGGGAATAACATGCACATTCAGCTGTATAGAGTAATCTTTCTTGCTTTATCAGGAAGTAAAAAATGACAGGGATAATAGAAAGGGTAGTGGAGATTGATAAGAGGGAGAGTAGATTGGGGAAGACAGTTATCAGAAGTAAAACACCTAGGAGGAGGGGGGAGAGAAAGTGGGTGATAAAGGAGAAGAAAAGATCATGGAGCGAAATATACAGCTATATAAATAGCTCTATGTGTGTAGCTATTTATAGCTTATGATATGTAAATAATTATAAATAATACATGAAAATGAATGGGATGAATTTACCCATAAATTGGAAGTGGATAGCAGAGGGGATCACAAACAAGAATCCTATGCTATATTGTTTACAAGAAATACATTTGAAGCAGAGAGATACACATAGGATAAAAGTAAGGGGCTGGAGCAGAATTTATTATGCTTCAGCTGAAGCACAGAAAGCAGGCATAGAAGATACAATCTCAGACGAACAAAAATAGATTGAATTAAAAGAGATAAGGAAGTCTGAAACCATATCTTTCTGAAAGGTACCATAGATAATGAAGTCATATCAATATTAAACATATATTCACCAAATTGTATATCATCTAAATTTCAGAGGGAAAAGTTGAATGAGTTACAAAGGAAATTGATAATAAAACTATACTAGTGGGGGAGCTCAACTTTCCACTCTCAGAACTAGATAAATCTAGCAAAAAATAAACAAGACAGACTTTAAGGAGGTGAATAAAATTCTGTAAAAGTTAAATATGGTCAATCTCTTGAGAAAACTGAATGGGAATATAGCTTTTTCTCAGCAATACATAGCACCTACACAAAAAAAATTACTATGTATTAGGATATTAAAAACCTCCCAATCAAATTCCGAAAGGCAGAAATAGTAAAAATCAGATTTTGATTCAAAATTAATTGGAAATTAAATAATCTAATCCTAAAACATAAGTGAGTCAAAGAACAAATCATAGAATCAGTTGATAATTTCATTAAAGAAAATGACAACAATAAGACAAGTTATGAAACTTTATGGGATGCAGTCAAATTTTCCCCCTATGGAAAATTTGGGGAAAATTTATGTCTCTACTTGCTTACATCAATAAAATAGAGGAAAAAGGTAGATTAATGAATGGGGCATACAACTAAAAAAAAAACTAGAAAAAAAGAACAAATTAAAATTCCTCAACCAAATGCCATATTGGAAATCCAGAAAATCAAAGGACAGATTAATACAATTGAAAATAAGAAAACCATTGAACTAATAAATAAAACTAGAAGCTGGTTTTATGAAAAAAGACAATAAAATAGGTAAATCACTGGTTAATTTTACTTTTGAAAAAGGAAAGAAGAAACCCAAATTACTAGTACCAAAAATGAAAGGGGTGAGCTCATCACCAATGAATAGAAAATTAAGGAAATGTTAGGTGCTATTTTCACAATTATATGCCAATAAATTTGACAATCCAAATGAAATGGATGAATATCTACAGAAATATAAATTCCTAGATTAAGAGAAGAAATAAAATTTTTAAATAGCCCAATCTTAGAAAAAGAAATTGAATAATCCATAAATGAATTTACTAAGAAAAAATCCCCAGATGAATTCACAAGTAAATTTTACCAAATGTTTAAAGAACAATTAACCCTAATATACTATATAAATTATTTGGAAAAAATAGACAAGGAAAGAATCCTAGGATATTCCTTTAATGACAAATATTGTGCTGATACTTAAACCAGAAAGAGTCAAAATAGAGAAAGAAAATTATAGACCAATTTTCCTAATGAATATTGATGTAAAAATATTAAATAAAATATTAGCAAAGAGATTATAGTAATATATCACAAGGGTCATACACTAAGACCATGACTATAACTATGATTGGATTTATACCTGGAATGCTGGGCTGATTCAATAACAGGAAAACTATCAGCATAGTTGACCATATCAATTACAAAGCCAATAAATGCAGAAAAAGCTTTTGACAAAATGCAGCAACCATCCCTATTAAAACTAGATGATGATGGTGAGGATAACAACAGCTAACATTCATGTGGTGTTCGGGGATTTGGAAAAAGCTTTACATGTATTATCTCATTTATTCCTCACAATACTGTCAGATAGGTGTTATTATTATCTCAATTTTACACAGGAGAAACTGAGGCAGAAAGAGGTTAAGTGGCTTAGTTCAGTCAGTAATGAATGTTTGAACTTGGTTAGCTAATTGAGAGTCTAAGGTAGTAATCAAACCCAAGAATTTTTGTCTCTAGCTCCAATGTTCTATTATTTAGGAACTTCCATATTGTGACTCCCAGGTACCTTTCTAGTCTTAGTGCAGAAAACAACTCCTTGTATACTATGTATGTTACTCCTGCTAAACTATAATACTCACTTTTCTTGAGCCTCTCTGACATTATCTATGCTCTCCCTGTTGTCTGGAATGTCCTTACTAAATCTTCCCTCCCTCCTTCAACTTCCATTGAAGTCTTCCTAATCCTTTAAAGTCCAAGACAAGTGCTTACAGCTTCATAAATCTTTCCTGATTTCCCTTACCTGAAAGTGATCTTCCTCTTCTATGAAATTTTACTGAACTCTGTGGGGATCTGATATTCTTGGCATATTCTATTTTGTATTATACTTAATTGAAAACATGGTATACTCCCCCACTAAAGTAAGAAGCAGTGCTTTGTAGGGAATGGAGTGCTAGTCTTGGTATCAGAATGCCATAGAATCAAATATAACCTAATTGTGTATCTAGCCAAGGATGGGTCACTTAAGCTCTCTGAGCCTTAAGTGACTCTTTAAGATTTATGCATTAATTGGTAGCAAAATTGAGGGATGTGCTGGAGCCAGCTCTAACTGGTTTACAAGAACCAGTTATTAAATTTTCAGTGTGAGCATTGGCTACAGTGCAGGATTTCATTAATTATTTTATTGATTTCCATGATTTTTTAAAGTGTTAATGCTGTATTTTAAATTTAAAAATATCTGTGCAAACACTTTTTTTTTCCTTCTGGTCATTCAGAATAAATAGATAAGATTTCAAAAAATATTAAATTTTAAAATATCAAAATATAAATTTTGTTAAAAATTTGCCAGATCTACTCCTGATTTGTTCTATAAACATTGCTTGAGCTCAGCAGAAATATAGTAGAAGGCTCAGAGAATGAACTTAACAGACTAGAGTCTGTTGTAACTGTAAGCTAATATAATAAAATATTATTCATTAATAATTATTTCAATATCTGATGACACATTAATATTGATAATAAATATTAATGCTATAATAGTACTAATAACGATAACTGCCATTTATGTAGCACTTCAAGGTTTGTCAAGTGTTTTACAACCATTATCTCATTTGAGACTCATGTCATTGCTGGAAGTTACATTTGATATCTACCCACGCCCTCCAGGAAAACAATGTCCCTCATTAATTGGATTGTAAACCCTGCAAATTTCCAATTACAAGTATCACAAGGCCTTGTATATAATAGGTGCTTAATAAATTATAAGGTTGGTTTTTGAATGAATAAACCCTTTTAGGGTTTTTCTAAGCTGCTCTATCAGTTCAAAAATTGCTTGAGTTTAGAGGAAGAAAAGGAATGTGAATGTTAAGACCACTTGGGGTATGTGTATGTGTATGTGGGGGGAGGCACTAAAATTGAGAAGGAGTGATTAAAGATGCCCATGGAAAAAATTATCAAAGGATCTTTGAAATAGCACAAAACTATTGGAAACAAAATAACTTGAAATCACTTAAGGCCAAATAAGAAGCCAGGCCTCATTAAAATGCAGCTCACATTAAGTAATGATTTTTATTTGTGCTTAGAAAAATAATGTATGCAAGTCCTGCTAGAAGAGTTGTTGATTTATGTTGCTGGTTCCTGACTTATGACATTGAATGCTGAACACTTCAGATAACAATGCAAAATCTCACACAGCTTATGGCAAGTCCCAGACATCCCTGTGTTTCAAGTCTGCTCAACTCCACAAATCCTGGCATTCTTACTTATTGGTAGGAAAAAGCGTAGAACATTGAGAAATATAAAATCCTCCATAATAAGTGTAACATTAACTTCAAAAGCACCTTGCCTGGAGATTATGGATACTGTTACTGTATCTTTAAGAGGAAATAGAATCTGGGAGTGTGACAAATTCTATTTCCTTGTAACAATAAAATGAAAGCATCCAGGGTCTCTGTGGGAGTGGTTGTTGGAACTGGTGGCAATAAGAGTTTTCTATCATTATTAGTATAAACCCAGCATTCAGAAATGTTGAAGTCCATAAAAATATGATCATACATGATATTAAGAAGTTGTCTTGTAGTGCATTAAAAAGGGGAATGTATTCCTTTAGAGAAATAGAAAGGTGGTTTTCCATTCCCCTCCTTGTCACATGGGAAAATGAAGCGTGGAAGATTGCCAATGCCCAGACCTATATAAAGAGTGACATGACAGTGGGCATCAGCCTCAGAAGAAATCTTTTGCATGGTAGAAATTGTGTTCACTGTAAATCTCACTGACAGTTCTGGTAAAGAGACCTGAAGAGGAAATGGTTTACAAAATTAGGGAGCATGTTTAGAAATGAAATGGGAGAATGTTACAATTACCAGCAAAAAAAAAAAAAAAAAAGACCAACAAGGGAGCTTTATAAGCAATCAAGATTTTGCCTGCCAAGCTGAAAATACACAGCCCTTCATGCCCCACGTAGAAGTGAATATGTTTCCTGGGATGAAGGGGCCAGCTCAGAGCCAGGCTCCATACACCTGTGTGTCTGTAGCACATTGGTTTATGATCTAGTGTCGCTGGGAGTCATTCAATTTTCTTGATTAAATTCCACAGGCCCTTAGGGAAAAGAAAACAGTGACAGCCCACAGGATTTACATTTCATTGCCATTAAGGGAATGAACATGGGGAGGAAGAGGTCATAGTATCTGAGATCAAAGAATTCAGGAGCCAAGATTCTACTCCTGCTTTCATTTGTTCTTCATTCTTAGACCTGGGTAGAGTGTGCCATTCTGTTTCTTAGACTTGATTTCTCCACTTAAAAAATTGAACCAATAACATCTTTTATATGCATGTATATATGTCTGTGTGTGTGTGTGTGTGTGTGTGTGTGTGTGTGTGTGTGTAATATGAAAGCTATAATGCAACTGGGCAAAACATTATTAGAGAATTTAAAGGTGCTGCTATATTTTCTTTCTCACATAAAAATGACTCACACACAAACATATATATGTATATATATATAATGTATATGTGTATATGTCCACATATCTATACTTGCAATATCTAATTTAAGGAATTATGAGCAGTAAGATACTATAAATATAGACCAATGGCGTCAAACTCAAATAGACATGGGAACCATTAAACCAAACAAAGTATGTAGGCTGCATATAGGCTTAATTTTAAAATGTCATGTTATCGATGTTTCACTGTATTTTTTATTTTGTTAATAGTCTCCAATTACATTTTAATTCAGTTCTGTTTGCATGTTTAACACTTCCGATATAGATGATAGAAGAAATAAACCTTTGCCCTTCAGCTAAATGGCTCCATCCCAGCATTATTAGACAATTCTCAAAAAAATCTTTGGCATGATATTGTTTCATGAGCAATGAGAGGAGAAATGACTAGAAGTGGGATAGGCCACATTTTATTTTACTTGCTCATAGCTTAGAGTTCAGTTACTCCATAGGTTAACCAGCTACTTATCAAGTAACCCATGGGATAACTGAAATATTATTTATTTTACATAGGACTGGAGGAGGAGAAGAAACAGCTGCCTCCTGCCTGTGGAAATTCTTACTGTCTTTGAGGCAAGACATGGTAGAATGGATAAAAAAAAAATGGACTAGGAGGAATGCATTTCTGTGTTAAAATCCAGCGCTTGATACTGATTGGTTGAATGACTGATGGGCATTATTTAAACCTATCTGAGCCTCGGTTTTCTTGTAAACCAAGGATAGTATCTGTATTCCACTTATGTAGAAAGCTATTGAGAGGTTTATAGAAAACAGCCTTCATAAAGCACTGTATAAATGTGAGCTATCATTACCTATTGCTTTTAATGGAGAGCAGCTACTTCTGAGTACACAGATGACCAACTGGAATATAGCCAGGAAATCTATGGTTTAATTTTTATTAATTTTATAAATTTTTTTATATTTTTATATATTTTTTATAATTTTTATAAAAAAGGAAACTTTTTCCAAAGGCTTTCTTTTAAAAGATAATAGATTTAAAGTTAGAAGGAAACTTAAGTCATCTGATCCATCCACCTCATTTTACAGGTGAAGAAGTTGATGCTTAGAGAGGTAAAATAATTGGTCTAAGGATTTACAAGTAGAAAAAGGTATAGTCAGGGGCAGCCAGGTGGCAAAGTAAGAGCACCGGTCCCAGAGTCGGGAGACTGGGGATCGGTTCCAGCATCGGATACTTAACACCTACACAAAATAACTGGCCGTGTAACTTGAGCAAGTTACTTAACCCCAATTGCTTAGGGGCAGCCAGGTGGCCCAATCAGTAAGAGCACTGGCCCCAGCGTCAGGAGACCTGGGATCGGTTCTGGCCTCAGATACTCAGCAACCTCACAAAAATAACTGGCTGTGTAACCTTGAGCAAGTTACTTAACTCCGATTGCTTTAAAAAAAAAAAGGTACAGTCAATAGGTGAATCCATGTTCTTGGACTCAAAAACTAGCACTCTTACCCCTCTACCAGAACTTTTCTTGAGATATTATGAAAGAAAAACATTGAAAAGCTTTCCAGTGTCAAACTGGGGGGAGGGAGGGTACTCATAGGGAGGTTAAGGAAAAGACTGGAAGAAAAACAAATTAAATTACTGGGCTTGTTTCCCTGCCCCCACATCCCTCAAATCCAGCCCCTAGGTCAAGGAACTAAAATTGCTCAGCATCATGTCACTTTGGGCACCCTCTCTAATTTTATATCCTGGTTCTAGAAATAGGGCTCTTAGTTTATCTATTATGATCAACTTTTTGGGTCAGCTACCATCTTGCTTGCCACCCTCCACCACCACCACCACCTACTACCACCACCACTAATAAACCTCCTGGGATGCCTAGCCAGATCTCTGTAAGTTTCTTGTTTTTTGACCTACTAACTGAGGACCCATCCTGACTTCCTCCTTTATGGATTGTGAGGACTACTCTAGATTGCCTCCTCCATTTCAACGAATCAGTTAACCTATCAAAAAGAATCTGGCAAACAACTCAGAAGCCTTTTGCCCAGCTCAGGATGCTGCTTCTATCTTATCCTGAGAAGTGTGGGG
>NW_027185810.1:7842803-7856809 GCF_028583685.1 Petaurus breviceps papuanus | reverse complement strand
AGAGAGAGAGAGAGAGAGAGAGAGAGAGAGAGAGAGAGAGAATCTAACTCAGAAGCACAAAGCTATGGTCCTTCAATCCTTCATCATCTGGCATAACAAATAAGGGAATCTCCAATTTCATTTGGAAAGTCCTCCTTTTCCCACAGAAGATGTTCTGAAACTTCAGAATTCAAAAGGCTCATCAAAATTCATGACACCCCCTGAGTAGAATGAGAATCTGTGGTAAAAATGCGGAATGCCTTCATATCATCACTCTACTTCAGTTTGCTTAGCAATATTAGCACAACTACTCTAGTGAATTTGGGAAGTAGCACAAACTCCCCCTGCAGAGAGGTGGGCTCCAGAGTTGTCTATCTTGGCTTCCATTAGTTTCTGGTTCTCCTTGCCTTACTTTTCATCTAAAGTGCAGGGGTGTGGAGGGTGGGGCCTCAAAGCCACATATGGCCCCCTAGGTCCTCAAGTGAGGGCTGACCTTGAGGACCTAGGGGACCACATGTGACTTCAAAGTCACAGACTCCCTACCCCTGTTCTAAAAATTTCCAGTGGGGCTGTCTTCTAGAAGCTACATTTTTTTTTCAAAGAAGCTTTCTTCTCCATGTTGGGGAAAAGAGAGAGTTAAAAGAACAATACTTGCAGGGCAGGATTTTTAAGCACAAGATAAAGCTGGAAGCTTAAAACTGCAAAAATGGCTTTAGAGATTTTTCCCTGGAGAGAAAAATATTTAAAAATGAATTCTATTCTGTTAAGGATTAGAAATCTCTTCCACCTACTAAACAGAGTTAAACAGTGAAAAACATAAAGCAAAAAGTGGCTGCTTTTGCTTGGTGTCATATCATTGATAGGCCAAGAATCTATTGAGGGCATGACTGTTTTGGATAAAAGGATTCTTCCTTTGGAAATTTTATAGCTTGATAATGCAAATTTATTTTGTCCAAGAATTTGTAGATTTCCAATCCTAGTTAATGCATAAACAATAATGGGGCTCCCCTTTTGGGGACAGAGCTATCTATCTTTAGATGTTTTGTTTCTCATTCTAGAGGCTCCTCTCCAGGCAGACACCAATATTAGTTATGGGAAGTCTGGCCACCAAAAACAAAAATCTTTAACCAGTGGCAAGTGGATTGGAGCTTCATCCAATCAGTCATCTGGCCTTGGACCTGAGCAATTAGCAGGACTATGGCTTGGGTCTCATTCTAAATAGCTTTGTAGATTACTGCTTCTATAGGATGGGATTGGACCTATGGTCAAGTAGATCTGAATTCATATTCAGCCTCATACATTAACTAGATATGTGACCTTGGGTAAATCACTTAACCACTGTCCGCCTCAGTTTTATCAGCTGTAAATTGAGGGTAATAATAGAACCTACTTCAAAGGGTCATTATGAAGATTAAATCAGATAATATTTGTAAAACATCCAGCACAGTGTCTGGGACATAGTGGGCTCTTAATAAATGTTCCTTTCCTTCCTGTTGCCTTAATTAAAGCCCTATTATGTCTATTACAACAATTTTCAAGCAATTTTGTCCCGATATTCTTACATATACTTATATCATTCTTTACATTTCTAAATGGGGCTATGCTGTGGCCCTACCTCTCCTCTTTCTCAATATTATTTTGCTTAGTGATATTGCTGGAATCCTAAATAAAGCTGCTCCCAGATCCAATATTCAAACTTCATTATAGGCCTGGCCCTAGTGAACAGCAGGCCACTGCACCTACCTAGCCCCCACCGCCAATGTCCTAACTTCTTTGTTATCACTGTCCTCACTGCTCAGTGGAACAACAAGTGTGTCCCTGAACTCTTAGTTCCCACAGAAACAGCAAGTGTGTCCATATGATGGGAACCTAGCTACTGCCTCTACTTGGTCACTGCCCCCTGTGATAGTAATGGCAATTAAAGATTCCCCTGTATTGGCTTGGTTTTCAAATTGATTGTGTTAAAACCCAGAGTTTGTTAATCCCACCTGTGGGATGGGCTTGTTGATGTGAAAAGAAAGTCCTGAACTGGGAGGAGCTGGTGAGGTAGATTTGGAGAGACAAGAGAGAGGCGGAAGATCTTTTTGGAAGCAGCACCTCGTGGAGAGAGAGAGAGACTAAGAGAATTGCTGGTGGCCACTTTGAATTGCCCTGGACTTTTGAGACCTGCCCCCTGAGCTGCCAAGGACTGAGGAGACATGGCTGTTTTGCTGGTACTTTGTCTGTCTGTTTTGATGTTGTTTTGCCAGATTTGTCCACTGGTGAAAGACAGTCCTTTTGTTGAAGAAGTCCTGGAACCTGGCTGTTCGCTAAGAAGCCCTGAGACTGTCCTGCAGACAGAGAGTGAATACTGTCCACTGGTGAGGGACAGTGCTGTTGTTGCAGGGGTCTGGAGACTGTCCTGCAGACAGAATGAATACTGTCCACTGGTGAAGGACAGTGCTGTTGTTGCAGGGGTCTGGGAGCCTTTCTGTTGGTTCAGAAGCCCTGAAGAAGGATTTTCTTGTTGTATGTTTACAGAAATCCTGGGAGAGGGCTTTGCTAATGTGTTCGGGGGTTCTAGGACTGTTCTACAGACAGAGGATAAATTCAAGAAGGGACTGGCAATGTATCTTGTGGCTTTGCTAAGCCTTGTCTCCCCAGGAACTAAGATTGCTGAGAACTTGCCTCTTGTCAAGATGAAGAAAAGACCTCCATTTGGGTATTAAGTGCTGTGTTTAAATTTGATGTAACTCTGGGGTAGATTCAATTGTGATCCAGGGGTGGGGAACTTTTGACCTTATGTTTGGAAACTAATCTCCATTTGAGAAGAGGGGCTTTGTGGTGGACTAAATGAAGGTATAGCCTAGGGGTGGAGAAGTATTTAGAACAGAGACTTTGTAATTGATTGAATGATTGGAAGGTCCTGGGGTGGGGCGGTACTTGGAGATTATTTAATCAGGCTTAGTAAATGCTGTATTTTGAATGATGTCATGTTTTGATCTTCTCTGTTCTTGGTTTGTCACTGAATAAAATAGAGAGCACCTATGCTGGTATTTTGAACCTGGGAAGTTGCCTTTGCTTGGTATTACATTACACCCCCAGACTCATTCCCACAGAAACAGGTGTGTTGTTGTGTTCAATCACAATCACATCATCCATCTAGCCCAAGACAGGACCATGATAGCTAGCCAGTCGGAGGACAGAATGACCAGAATGTTTAACCATAGATGGGACCCCTCCTCCATTACCTAATCCCTTAACAAATTCCTCCTGCCTTTCTAATATTAATGATATTCCTCTATTCTATGTAAATTTCTGTTGTGTAATTACATCTTTACCCTATAAAAAATCCATCTTGCTTTCTCTAAAGTTGCTGGTTCCTCTTGGAACTTAGCACACTTCATGAGAGGCATCAATCTCAATAAATGCCTATACTTGGATTAGAGGTGGTCTGACTCTGAATTCTTTGAGACGGTTCCATCACAACACATAATGAAACTGCAACAGTTTTGGGTGGGCAGAGCCCCCCACCTTAACAGTTTGGGGCGTCCCTGGGTTTAAAACGCAACAATGTCATCAGCTCCTGTAGATTCGATTATTTGTCTCTGCATCGATGATTTTCAGGTCTACTTACCTAAGCCTAACCTTTTCCTTGCCTCCAGACCTGTATTTCCAACTGATTAATGGACATCTTGAAGTGGATGTCTCCATAGACATCTTTAACTGAACACATTCAAAACTGAACTCAATATCTTTTCCCCCAAACCCACCCTTCTTTCTGACTTTCCTGTTATTATGGAGAGCACCGCCGTCCTTCTACTCACCTCGGCTGGTTCCTTGGGTGTACTTCTCAACTCCTCGCTCTCTAACACACAATATCCCATCAGTTGCCAAGTCTTGTCAATTTTACCTTCACAGATCTTTCATACATACTCCCTTTTCTCCTCTGCTTTTACTATCTTATACTTGGACTGTTGCAGTGTGTTTTTTCTGCTTCGAGTCTCTCTCTACTGTAGCTCATCCTCCTCTCACCTTCAGGCAAAGCTTTAACCATGTCACTTCTCTGTTCAATAAAAGCCAATGGCTATCATCTCCATTCATTTCCAGGATTACATATAAAATCCTCTGTTTGGCATTTAAAGCCCTATGAAAGCTGGTCTCCTCCTACCTTTCCTGTCTTGCCACATGTTAGTCACCTCCACACACTCTGCAATCCAGAGGCTCTGGCCTTCCTGTTCTTCCTCACCCAAGACATGCCATCCCCACACTCCAGGCATTCTCCCTGGATGTCTCCCCAAGCCTATACTTCTCTCCCTCTTATCTCTGCCTCCAGGTTTCCCTGGCCTCCTTCAAATCTCGACTAAAATCCAACCCTCTACAAGAAGTCTTTTTAAATCCCCCTTGGAAGGAATGCCTTCCTTCTGTTGGTTGTCTCCAATTTATCCCATAAAGAGCCTGTTTGTACACCCTCGTTTGCACGTCATCTCCCCTCTTAGCCTGCCAGTGCCTTTAGAACAGGGATCCTTTTGTCTTTCTTTTTATCTGAAGTATGGTAGCTGTAAGGGTTATGGGATTTAAAGATCTTCCATGCCCCGTTGGACTTGCTGGCGTAGCCGGAAGGGGCGGTCTCCATAGGCATTGTGAATATGGCATTGCTGATACAGTAGCCTAGTGCCTGGCACATAATAGGTTCTTAAAAATGTTTGCTGAGTGACTAAACACAGCACAACGAGAGGGATAGTGAATCAATTAAGGATGTATAAAAAGGATCATTTTGCTGATGTGAGAGCCTGGCTGACATTACATATTTCACTGCATAATCATCATTGTCACACCCTGTTTTTTTTTTTCAGTCCAAAAATTGGTTTGTAACCTCTCATTGCATAACTGTCACATGGTAAAATTCTGGTCCTCCTGTCACTTAAAAGGTAAACAGAGAAGCAATGTATTCACTAGTGGCATATGGGTATGCATTTATCTCTTGCGCATTGAAAGCTTAGAATTCTTGGTGCACTTATATCATCAGTATATTTCTGAAAGTCAACTTGTGTGGTTTGTTTAGATCACTGCAGTACTAACCATATTGTCACTCAACCCAAAGAAGAGCTGTAGATGCAAGGGGAGTGGGCAGGCAGAAGAAGCTACTATGAGTAAGTCATATGATATGGTAATACCAGCACAATTTTTGAAGTTTCACATAATGGTCTCACCCCTTTTTTTTTGCAAAAAAAAAAATTGGCATAAAATCTGCAATGCTTATGCAGTGAAATACAGAATATATATATATATATATGTGTGTGTGTGTGTGTGTGTGTGTGTGTGCATTATATATATTTGTAGTGAGCTAAGTCAGCAGGGTTTCACAGTTTTCTCTAGTTCTGATACATGAATAATAATCAATATGTGAATAGGAGAGAAGGCAGACAAGGTATTATCACCAGTTGTACAATGGATCAAAGCATTAAAGAATTGAGGATAGGATAAAGTCAAAGTGACTCAGTTAAGTAGTCAAGATAAGGAAGGAGGGCAGCACAGCTAATGTAGGAGCAGGAATTCTGGAGAGCGTCATAGAATCTGGAACGGAACCTCATTTTGAGGATAGGGCTGAGGGGGATTTCTGAGTTAAGTCAGCAGGCAATGCAGAATGTGGCTTGTAAAGCAACATTTTAGAGTTTAGAATAATTGATATTGATTGAGAGATATTGATAATATTTCTCCCTATAGGGAGAGTATGAAAGGGTGGTATTGTATAAACCATTGATGAATGAGTCTAGGAAGAGTATTTAGTGGTTGGGGAGAACTATGGTAAAGGAGGCAAATATTTAGACTTTGCAAAAACCTCCCTCAACATGGAACCTGATGGTAGGTAATGATGATATGTCCCGAGATGTGCACCTCCAATTTGGAAGGAGTTTGGCCTGGAGGAATCCAGACAGGAGGCAGACTGGACCCTGAACGACCTGTGGAGAACTGGACAGAGCTCTGGGTTGAAAAGGCCAGGAGAAAAGAGACATCATAATGGATGAGAGACTCTGCATCCTAGGTGCCACCAGTGCCATCTACTGACCAACAATCCTTGCCAGTCAGGTAAGCATAAGAGCCCTTGGAACCACAATACTCCCAAGATGGCAGACCTTGAGGAGATGAGGCCTTCAGGCCTTGTCTCCTTTAAGTTTCCATCAAACTACATTTCTTAGGCTGGCCTCCATAATCTTCATGCTTCCAGGACATCTCTTTATGAGGAAACTTATCATCCTGTCAGATTACATCAGCTTTGGTACTCATACCTTTTTAGTACTCTCTGCCCCTCTCCTTAGAGAACTGGAGGGGAGAGGGAAGCCTCCATTTAAAGAGAACTTTCAGAGCAGCCAAGTCTTCATTGCCCACCAGCTGCACTCCCTAGACTGGACTCATACTTTGTCCTTCCTCCCTTTAGTTTTCTTCTGTGTATGGTCTTCCCCCATTAACTTATATGTTCCTTGAGGGGGGGCAAATGTCTTTCTTTTTCTCATTTGTATCCTCAGCCTTTATCTTGGCACATAGTAAATGCTTAATAAATATTTATTGACTAACTGGCAGCCAATAGCAGACCCAGAAAAGGTTTGGTTGGTAACAAACCAAATTCCCTGTACTTTCAAATGGTTTTGTGGTTTTATTCATAGATGGCAGCTAGGTGGCAGCTGGAATGCCAGGCCTGAAGTCAGGAAGACTCATCTTCCTGAATTCATATCTGGCTTCATACAATTACTGCGTGACCCTGGGCAAGTCACTTAACCCTGTTTGCCTCAGTTTCCTCATCTGTAAAATGAACTGGAGAAGCAAATGGTAAATCACTTCAGTATCTTTGCCAAGAAAAGCCTAAAAGAGGTTTTAAAAATCTAGACACAATTGAAATGATGAACAACAAATCAAGGGAATGACGTCTAAGAAGATGCATTAGCATCTGTTTTGTCACTATTCCCTAAGTACCACAGCGTCTTACCAAATGACTTTTAGCAGAAAAATACTCTAGATGTTCCCTCTCCTTAGTAAAATATTAGTTCCTTTAAATCAGAGACTCTCTGACTTTTTTATTTGTATTTTCATCATTTTGTACCTAGCAAGTGTCTAATAAATGCTAATGAAAGAAAACTCATTAGAAAAAAAGGATATTTATTAAGCATCTATTATGCGACAAGCACTGTGTTAACCACAGAAAATTCAAAGAAAAATGAAATTGACCTTAAGGAATTTACATTTTAAGTAGAGGAAGGGGAAGGGGAGAAAACATGTGCATATATGTCAAGAAAAAAACAAACAAAATAAAAAGGAGAAAATTTTGTTTTGTTTTGTTTTGTTTTGTTTGGCCAGGAGAGACCCTAGCAGCTGAGGGCAGAGATTTGGATTGACTTCGAGTATAAGGTAACACTAGAATTAAACTTTGAAAGAGACTAGGGATCCTGAAGGGCATGGATATGGGAAATGGATTTTGTATGAGAAATACCAAGAAGGCCTGCTTGACTGGGCCATGGAGTGTGTGGAGGGGAGTACTGGATAATAAACCTAGAGAGGTAAGTTGAAGCCAGATTGTGAAGAACTAAATACTAAACAGAGGAATTTATGTTTATAATTTATTCCACTAGAGATAACAGAGAGCCTTTGAAGTTTACTAAGGAGGGAAGTAATGTAGCTAGACCTTTCTTTTAGGAAAATCACTTTGTCAACAGTGCAGAGAATGAAATGAAAAAGATGAGATTGGAGACAAAAAGAACAATTGAAATGCCATTACAATGGTAGAGGTGAGACATGATAAGGGACTGAACTAGAGTTGGTAGACAATGAGAGAGATGATGGGTGGTGGAAGGGGGGTAGAAATAACAAGATTTGGAATAGATTAGATTTGTATAGCTATGAGTGTGAGGAACTGAGGATGCCTAGTTTGGGAGTCTAAGTGACTGATGATTGTGCCCTAGAAAGAAAGAAATTGACAAGAAGGATATATTTTGGGGAAAGATAATGATTTCTGTTTTTAAGTATGTGGTACAGTAGATAGAGTGCTGGACCTGGAGTTAGGAAAATGCTTCTTCTAGAGTTCAAATCCGGTTTCATAAAACTTACTAGCTGTGTGACCTTTGGCAAGTCACTTAACCCTGTTTGCCTCAGTTTTATCATCTCTAAAATGAATGAAGAAGGAAATAGCCAATCACTCCAGTATCTTTGCCAAGAGAACTATGAGAAAGGTCACAAAGAATCAGACATGCCTGAAAAATGACTAAACATTAACATATTGAGTTTGATATGCCTATAGGACATCCAGTTGGAAATGTCAAAAAGTCAGTTGATGGCAACAGACTGGAGTTCAGGACAGAGACTAAGGTTAGAAATATAAAAATCCAGCAAAAAGGCAGTATCCAGGTGAAGAAAGTGGCCAACAGTTTCTGATACTAAATTGAGATCAAGAGTTAGCAAGACAAGACTATACAATTTCTGGGTCCTAGACATACCCACTCTAGCTTATTTTCTAATAAATCAAATCGTGTTGCAGAGAAAATACCTACTCTTACAGGCTCTTTCCTTTTAGCACAATCTAAAGCTACCACAATGCTTTGAAAATCACTATGAAGAACTTGAAGATTGAATTTCATAAATGAATTGGGGTCCTCTGTTAAACTCCTGGAAGGAAAATTGAGATTTTCATACTCTTGCCACCATCTTAAAATCTATGCAAGGTAAAAATATTGATAATGCACAATGATGTGTTTCTGGTACATCTACTGCTATCAGGAAAATAGCAAGGTACATGGAAGAATATTCTATGCACTGAAAGAATTTTATGAATTAAACAAGACTGATTTGGAGGATTTGGATTAGCAGAACAGCAAGGATAACAATGGCCCATGTAACTATTAGCATAGCTTTGTTCTTCATTGCATCATTTTGGTGTTTCCTTTATCATATTCACTTTTTATATTCCAATGGTGATCAATCTACTTACTTCCAATGTGGAAACTCCCAATTTTCTGTCATGTGGCTCAAGAATTTTTTTTTTTTGCTTTTTGGAGGGCAATTGGGGTTGACTTGTCCAAGGTCACACCGCTAGTTTTTGTGTTAAGTGTCTGAGGCCGGACTTGAACTCAGGTCCTCCTGACTCCAGGGCCAGTGCTCTATTCACTGCGCCCCCTAGCTGCCCCCCCAAAGAATTTTTAAAATAGAATTAATCAGAATAAATTTAGCAATTTCAGTGAAATGAAAGAATATTTACAAAAATATAAATTGCCTAGATTAGCAGAAAAGGAAAAAAGAATATATAAATAGACCTATGTAAAAAAAAATTGAACAGGACATAAATGAGCTTACTAAGAGAAAATCACCAGGATTAGGATGGATTTACAAGTGAATTCCATCAACCATTAAAAATCAACTAATTTAAACATTAAATATATTATTTGAAATAGGAGGTAAAGAAGGGATCCTACCAAACTCCTTTTGTGAAACTGATACGATACTTATACTTAAACCAGGAAAAGTAAAAACAGAGAAAAAATTATAGACCCATTTCATTCATGAATATGTATGCAAAAAATCCTAAATAAAATACTAGTTAAAACATTACAACAATATATTACAAAGATTATACATTATGATCCAGTAGGATTTATTGGAATGCCAGGGTGGTTTAACACAAAGAAAACTATTTAACATAATGGATTATGTCAATAATAAATGTTTTTTAAAATCATATTATATCAATAGATGCAGAAAAAGCTTTTGATCAAGTTCAACACTCATTTCTACTTAAAAAACACTTGAAATTATTGGTATAAATAAATATTCCTTAAATTTATAAAAAGCATTTACCTAAAAGTATCAGCAAGCACTGTCTGTAAGGGGGATAAGCTAAAAGCCTTCCCAATAAGATTAGGTATGAAACAAGGATGCCCACTGTCGCCAATATTATTCAATATTATATTGGAAATCCTAGCAGTAGCAATAAGAGAGGAAAAAAAGTAAATAGAAGGAATCAAATAAATAATCAGGTAATAAAACTGTATCTTTTTGTAGATAATATGATGATATACTTGGAAAATCCCAAAGACTCAACCAAAAAGCTAGTTGAAACAATTGAAAATTTTAGCAAAGTAGCAAGATATAAAGTAAATCCACATAAATCATCAACATTCCTATATACTTTGCAAAAATATAGTAAAAGATACCCCATTTAAAATTACTCTAGATGGTATAAAATACCTGGAAGCACACCTAACAAAACAAACCCAGGAACCATACAAACAAGATTATTTTAAAAATTCATACAAATAAAATCATATTTAAATAATTGTAGAAAAACTAATTATTCATAGGTAGGCAAGGCCATCATAGTAGAAATGACAATTTTACCCAAACTAATTTGTATTTTAACTTCTATCCCAATTAAATGTCAAAAAATTATTTTACTGAATTAGAAAAAACAATAACAAAATTCATTTGGAAGAACAAAAAGTCAAGAATATCAAAGGAAATAATGAAAATAAAATGTAAAGGAAGAAGGTTTAGAAATACCAGATCTTAACCTATATTATAAGAAAATAATTATCAAAACTATCTGATACTGACTAGGAAATAGAGAGGTAGATCAATGGAATAGAGTAGGCATACAATTTATAACAGTGAATAAATATAATAACCTTGTATTTAACAAGTGTAAGGATTTAAGATTTTATAATAAGAATCCATTATCTGGTAAAAAGAAAAAAAGAAAAACAAAATTGTTGGGAAACCTGGAAAGCAGTATAGTAGAAACTGGGCATAGACCAATATTGATACCATTTATTAAATAAGTTTTAAAATGGATACATGATATACCTAAAGAGAGATATTACAAGAAAAATTGAACATAGAACATTTATTTATTTGACTTATGGATAGGAAAACAATTTATGAATAAACATAGATAGAGAGCAAAGTTAGGTGCAAAACATATAATTTTGATATGTTAAATTAAAATACTTTTGCAAAAATAAAGCAAATGTAGCCAAGACCCAAAAGAAAGCAGAAAAATGGAGTGGCTAGGTGGCATAGTGAATAAAGCACTGGCCCTGGAATCAGGAGAACCTGAGTTCAAATCCAGCCTCACTTAACACTTACTTGCTGTGTGACCTTGGCCAAGTCACTTAATCCCAATTGCGCAGCCTTCCGCCCCTCTAAAAAAAAAGGACAAAAGAAAGCAGGAAATTGGTGGAAATTTTTATAGTTTCTCAGATAAAGGTTTTATTTCAAATACGTAAAGAATTTGTTAAATGTATAATAATAGTGTCATTCCTGAATTGGCAAATGGTTAAAGGATATGAACAGTCAGTTTTCCAATGAAGAAAAGTCAAAATAATTTATATTTCTAATGAAGAAGTCAATATAATTTATAGTCATACAAAAAACGCTCTGTCATTATTGATTAAAGAAATGCAAATTAAAACAACCTTGAGATGTAATTTTACACCTATAAGATTGGCTAAAATGATGGAAGGGGAAAGCAATAAATATTGGAGAGCATGTGGAAAAATTGGGAAACGAATTCATTGTTGGTGGAATTGTGAACTGATCCAAACATTTTGGAGAACAATGTGGAATTTTTCCCAAAGAATTATTAAACTGCCTATACCATTTGACCTAGCAATACCACAACAAAGTTTATTTCCAAAGATGATTAGGGGAAAAGGAAAAGAATGTATATGTTCTAAAATGTTTATAGCAGCTCTCTTTGTAATAACAAAGATCTGTAAATTGCAGAGGTGCCCACGAATTCCTAAAATGCCTAAACAAATTGTAGTTTATGATTGCAATGGAATACTACTGTGCTATAAAAATGATGAGTTCAATGATCTTAGAAAAACATGGAAATATTTGTATGAAATAATGAGGAGTTAAATGAACAGAGCCAAGAGAAAACATTGTATACAGTAACATTAATATTATTTTAAGTATTACTTTAAGTAAATGTTATTTTATCTATTATAAATACCCAAATTAACTACAAAGAACCTGAAGAAAGATGCTATCTTCATTCAGAGAAAGAACTCATAAATAGAAGTCTGTATAGAATAATTTTACATATGCGTGTATGTAGACACCTATTTGTGTCTAATGGTAGTCATCTCTAGTGTGGGGGGAAGAAAAAAGGAAAAAAATAAATTTACATGATTATTTTGCTGTATGTTTGAAGGGAATCACAAGTTGTACATGGTGGATTTGAAAATTCATTTGCAGTCATCTTTTTTATTGTGCTGTTGTGGAAATGCTTACTTTATTCCATGAATTTAAAATAAAATAAAATTTAAAAGAATTGCTTCTTTGAGAAGGCCTGAAAGAGTTACATTATCTTTAGAGGAAATTTATGGCACCAGGAATATCTGCTTTATATAAAAGGGTAAACAAGATTTGTTTTCACTACATCCAGTACATCCATGGTATGACAGCATCATGAGTGGAATTTCAAGAACTTCAAGTATGGTGGGAACCTAGCATTGTGAGAGTGATGCTGACCTCAACCACCCTTATGTTGGGAAATCCATTCAAGGTCTAGAAAGGACACAGTCAAATTAGAATTCTGTGTCAGTATATGCCCAACAGCAGGAGAGGCTTTTCTGGGGAGAAAAAAAAAGAACTTAATGTAGAAGAATTATGGTGAAATGATGGAATTTTGGGTTCATGAATTCATAGAACCATGGGATTCAGAACTGGAAGACAGTCAGTAAATAAACATTTATTAAGTACCTACTATGCAGGAACAGCTAGGTGACACAGTGGATAGAACACTGGGTTTGGAATCAAGAAGATCTGAGTTCAGATCCAGCCTCAGCCACTTACTATGTGACTTTGACTAAGACACAAACCTTATTTGCCTCAGTTACTCATCTGTAAAATGAATACAAACTGGGGAAGAAAATGGCAAAGTTTTCCAGCATCCTTGCCAAGAAAATGCCATGGACTTTAAGAGTTGGACAAAGCTGAATGACTTATGGACAACAAAAATTTTGCAGGCATTGTGATAAGCATTGGGGATTCAAAAAGAGGCAAAATACAGTTCCATGCCCTTAAAGGAGCTCTCAATCTAATAGGGGAGACAACATGTAAACACATATGTCAAACAAGATATATGCAGGATTAATAGGAAATAATTGAGAGAGAGAAAGCATTAGGATTAAGAGGAGTTGGGAAAGAATGGGATTTTAGTTGGAACTTAAAGGAAGTCAGAGTAATCAGTAGGCCGAGAAGAAGAGAGAGACCATTCCAAGTATGGGGGCCAGCCAGAGAAAATGCTTGGAACCAAGAGATGGAGTATTTTATTCATAGAATAGCAACGTGGTTAATGTCACTGGATTAAAGAAGATATGGTGGGGAGTAACGTTTAAGAAGAGTGGAAAAGTAAGATGGGGTTATGAAGGGCTTTGAATTATCAAATTAAGCAATTTGTATGTGATCCTGGAGGCAATCGGACACTATTAGAGTTTATTGGGTAGGGAGGTGATATGGTTGGAAAAGCTCTTTAGGAAAATCACTTTATTGGATGAAGGGAGGATGGGTAGGAGTAGAGAGAAACTGCAGGAAGGCAGATCCACCAACAGACTATTAATTTATGTATGAAGTGATGAGACCTTCACCAGTGGAGGCAGCGTCAGAGGAGAGAATAGAGTGTATTTGAGAGAGGTTAAAAAGAGGAGCTGAGGATGGCACCTAGGTTATGAGCCTGAGGGACTGGAAGGATGATGTGGCCCTCAACAGTAATAGGGAAGTTAAAGAGAGGTGAGATATCTACTGGGCATTGTGGTTCAGTCTACAAGACAGTAAAAGATGTGAGATTAGAGGTCATCAAAGAGCTTGGGGTTAGTAAGTGTCTGAAGCTAGATTTTAACTCAGAAAGATTATTCTTCCTGATTCTAGGCCCAGTACTTTATCCACTGTACCACTAGCTGCCCCATAGTTATGTTCTACACATAGTATATTTATATACTACATATATACAAGTATCTATCTATCTATCTATCTATCTATCTATCTATCTATCTATCTAT
>NW_027185810.1:7806747-7842793 GCF_028583685.1 Petaurus breviceps papuanus | reverse complement strand
TATCTATCTATCTATCTATCTATCTATCTATCTATCTATCTATCTATCTATCTATCTATCTATATTTTTTTAAAGAAGTTCATGACCTAAGGATAATAACCCAAACTCATCTGGTCTAGTGCTATCAAATTCCAGTAGAAACAGGGGCTACTAAACATAAGGACCCCTTTGGGTCACATATTGACTTAGAAAACTACACCTTCATACATTTTTATTAATACATTATCACATTAAAATCAGATAGGAACTACATTTTAATCTAGTTCAGGCTGCCTTTGTATTGTTGTTGGCCACGTGAGTCCTGCTGGTCTCATATCTAATACCTCTGATCTCATCTACCCCCTCAATTTTACACATGAGTAAGATGATGTAGTGCCAATGCAATATTCACAGTGCCCGTGATCACATAAATATACCTGCATGGTGCTCAATCATAAAATGTAACAGACTCTCCATATATAAGTCAGAAGCAAAACATTTGTGCAAACACCAGAAAAACAAATCCCCAAACCAACAAATCAATTCCATCATAGTAGCAAAGAAGTTAATAAGCCACAATAGCACAAACAGCCACAGAATCCTTTAGCCTTCCCACAAACCAACATTTATTCACAAGCCTAACTGTCTGCTTGTCTGTCATCCTCTCTCCTCCCACTGTCTAGCTGCTCTGACTCTCAGCTTCCGGTGGGCTCTGCCCCACCCTTCAGGAAACTTTTCCCACCACAGGCTCCATGTGATTAAATTCAGCCTATTAGAGGGCAGAGTTTATTTTCAAAGCAGGGAAGGTCTTCAAATTCCCTTAGGCTTATTAAGGGGCAAGGAGAATCTTCAAATTCCCATTCCCATTACAGATGAGCACATGAGGGTAATGTGACTTGACAAGATCACACAGATTACACAGTAGCAAAGACAGAATTATAACTAATAACAACTGACTCCATATTCATAGCTTTTTCTATGACAGCCTAGGATGAAGGACTACAGACATTTGCTTTTTAGGCACTTCATGGCTGGAAGGGGCTTTGATCTATTACTGGACTTACCAATGATATTGTTATAAAGGATCAACATTCATGGAGACCTATGTAGCCAAAAAAAAGATGTAGGAGGTATTTTTCTATGACTTTTATTGCATTTATATTTTTACTGTTGGGCTGGAAATCTGTTTGGTAGGATGTGAGCGGGTGTCTATGAGCAGATATCACAGTGCATGGAATTTCCATAATTGGGCTCAGCCCAATGTATGTATTTTGTAACATTTCAGTTAAATTAGTACATCCATATTTGAGTTATGAGGGGGTGGGAAAAACCCAACCTTTTCCTGTTCTTAAAAATTAATCAGATTTTATTTTAGTCTTTTATTTTCTTAGGAAAGATTTTTTTTTAATGTGATAATATGAACTTCACCCTTGGCAGGATTAGAAGACTCATTCAGGCATGGAGAAAGAAAACAGCAAGTTGGAAGAAAAAGGAAATATGTATATTCTGAGGCAAAAAAAAATGTGAACCCAAACTCCTGCTTGCCCAACCTGTAGGTGTGTGCCACAGGAACATGAACTAAACAAGATGGGTGTGTATGAGATGGCTAACACATGGAACGGGGTAGGGCAGCATAGAAGGGCTGCCATTGCTTCCTCTTTTTTTGTCAGGAAATCCTAGTCACTGCTGCTAGCCAGGAAAATGAGTTTGGGAAGGCTAAAGGATTCTGTGGCTCTTTGTGCTGTTGTGGCTTATTAACTTCTTTGCTGCTATGATGGAATTGACTGGTTTTAGGATTTGGTTTTCTGGTGTTTGCATAAATGTTTTGCTTCCATCTTATATATGGAGAGTCTGTTACATTTTATGATTGAGCACCATGCAGGTATATTTATAGTGATCATGGGCACTGTGAATATTGAAGTTTTTCTCATGAGCCATAGGACAGCACCTCCTCTCAGAGCAGCCTGACTTTACACCTTCATAAACAAACCTCACACAGAACATTTATTTATGCCTTGAACCCCTCAGTTAAAAGGCTCACTGAAAGATCTGTCAACATCAATGGGACATAGGCCAACTCAGTTTGGTATCAGTTATACATTTTCTTTATTCTTCATTAGTAATGATTTTTCAGTTCCAATGTCACATGTTATCTAGTACACTTAAGATATAAGAGGGAGTACTGGTGTTGTTATTTGAGATGGAGTATCCCTATCTGGACATCCCAGGCTGGAAGTAAAGTGACCACTCTATTCAGATGCTCAGTACCATTCATGATTGGCACAGAAACTGACCTGCTCCATTTCTGACCTAGATCAATTTGCCTTTTATAAACAGTGTACCTCCCCCCCTCCCAAGGTCCCCTTCTATTTGTTCCAAACTTAGTGGAAACTCCCAATTGGTTTAGCTCTACTGCAGCTCAAATGATCCACCAAGCTTAGCCTCCCAGGTAGTAGAGGTTGTACAATCTCTCCCATTTCCTCCTACATTATAAACTTCATGGGTGCAAGGGCTTTGTCTTAGATAACCTTTGTATCCCCACATGTCCTGAACATAATACAGTGCTCTGCACATAGTAGGCATGTGAATTTTTGATGACTAAATGAAAGAGGAAGTTGGTATAGCAAGGTTAAAAATCTTAATTCTAGGGACACATTAATATTCTTATTATCTTTTCCCTTTGTTTCTGAAATAGGGGAAGAAATTTGTCTATATACAATCTTAAAGTAATCACAGAATCTCACAGTTTTGGAATCTGAAGGGATCTTAGAAACCAGTCAGTGATGATGTAGAAGGTAAATAAAATACACAGTTATGTGTGCAAAAATTATGACTTCTGCTATGGTCTCAGCATTAGCTATGTTTATATGATGCCTAATAGCCAAATGACAAATGATGTATTATGCTGGTCTCTGGAATATTGTAAATATTCAGATCCTTGTCATTAGGATAAAAAAAGATCTATACCAGTGCTTCTTAACTTGGGATCTATAGACATCCCCCCAAGTGAATAGATTTCAGGGGGGTTGTAAAACTTAGATGGGGGGGGATCGCTTTAATTTCATTAATCTCTGCTTAGAATTTGGCATTTCCTTCACTTATTCAAAATTTTTATTCTCAAAATAGGATCATAGCCTCCCTCAAATTTCCAAAGGGGTCCATGACACAAGTAATTTTAAGAACTCCTGTTTTTATATGATCAACTTTTTTTAAAAATTGGAAGCTAGTGGTATGCATTAGTGGTATGTCATATTCTGAATAAATACTTTGAAACAACTTCCACAGGAATGACATACAAAATTACCATCTTCATTTGGGTATGACTTAGACAAAATGGCCTTTGGAAGACTTTTACAACTCCAGGTTTCTTATGATTATATGAAGCTTAAGAGAAAATATTTTATATGCTATCTGAAATGTTGTAAGCATATATCATTGACATACTTTCCTCAGAAATATAAGGAGAAAATAGTTTTTGCTTAAAGGTGCCCCATTAAGTCTGTGGTATTTCCTATTCAATTCCAAACAAACATACCAAAACATGGATTTACAACATAATCACACTAAATGATCACATTCTTTAATTACTAGAGATAGAAACATTTGGATAAGTAAATGAGTGTGAAGATCTCCAAACTAAAAGAAGTTAGGTTGATTCTAAGAGGAATAAAGATGCAGTCACTGAAAGTTGGAATTTTAGGTAGGTCCACCTCAACATGGTTGCTGAAAGGTACATCTAGGCTTATGACTCTGCTGTGGTCTAACATCACAGCTCATTGCCTCCACTTCTAACAAATCTCACCAGACTAAATGACACATGTATTGAAAGCAAAAGATATTTAATTAAATGGAATAGCAAGGTAAATTAGAAGGAAAATTTCCCCTGGGCAAAAGTGAGACAATCTCTTCCATATTCCCATGGTGCTAGTAAGAAAGAAGGTATCCCTCACAGAACTCATAGTCCAAAGTGTGTCTTAGTGAAAATGCCTCTTATAAGGGGTAGCCAGGTGGCTCAGCAAGTCAGAGCACCGGCTCCAGTGTCGGGATGACCTGGGGTTCAAATCTGGGCTCAGATGCTTAGCACCACACCCAGGAATAACTGGCCGTGTAATCTTGAGCAAGTTACTTAACCCCGATTGCTTTTAAAAAAAAAAAAAAAGAAAATGCCTCTTATGCCTCTCTCAGCTCAGTCTCTCAGTTATCTTCTATATGTCACTACTTTAAGCTAGCTCTCACTATTGCCCTCCTTTGCCTCTGAAACATCTCATTCTTTCCTGGTTGAATTGCTATTAACACATGTTACTGAGTCATTTCTTATATTGCTTAGGGGGCTTCTTCTTTGACTGAAGGGACTTCTTCCTCAAAGGGGATGCTATTCCTCTTTTGAAAAACTGCTTGTCTGTAGTGTTTTGTTGGCTCTTGGGCAGACCCATAGCAACACCCAGGCAATACAAAAGAAAAAAGTCTTTAAGTAAAAGCCTTTCTTTTGTTTCTTTCTTCTTTTCTTTTCTTTCTTTTATTTTTTTAACAAATTTTGTTTTATTCAACATAAACTCTTGTGCATCTATTTGGCATTTAGATTGTGAGGCATAAATTAGTTTTAGCACCCATCCTGCCCTTGGCAGGTGGTACCATGGCTATGGTACTGTGAATGGGTGAATTAGATGGAATGGGACTGTGGAGCCAATTACATCTGTTGACCTGCATTACTTACATAATAAAAATGGAAATGATTGATTATAGTATTGGCACTGCTATTCAGTTCCTATTGGTGTTCAGATAAGTAGGGTGGATAAAAGTCAATGAAAATTTTTAGATTTTTTTAAACGTTGGTGAAGAATGATGTAAATAAAATAGTTCTTGGAGAAAGGAAAATAAATAGGATCATAGCACCATGTATTTCAAACTGGAAGATAACTTAAATGTCATTTAGCCAATGCTCTAGTGAAGTATATATCATGGATAACATAGAACATCTAGAGATACTCCATTCCCACTTCTGATCTACTACCTATGCCTTTAGTATTAGGAAGATATTGAGCTTTCCTTCCCTCCCTTCCAGCTGTTCATTGATGTGATGACTCAGGGCTAAAAGTACTTGATGTTTTGATATGAGAAGTCTGTTGGTCTTTCCCACCCCATGACAAGTAGGGGATCGAGTGCTGGTTGCATAATTTAAAGAAGAGAAAACTTCATGCTCAGTGTCTGCCTTTGACTTGTCTTTGTAGCAAATAACATGCTCTGTCTCTAGCCAGAGCTTGGTGATCTCTTAAGTTCTCATGAATTCAATTACTGTCCTCTGCTTATCATTCCCAGATCTATTTATCCACCCCTAGCCTCTCTCATGATTTTCAGGTTTGCATCTCCAACTGCCTATTGACTACCTTGAACTGAATTTCCAATAGACATCTTAAACTCAACGTGTCTGAAATGGAATTTTCTCTTCCTTGCCATTATACTCTCCCCTCTTCCTAACTTCTCTATTACTAACAAGAAAACTACCATCTTCCCTGTCACTCAGGCTTGCAGCCTAGGTGTCATCCACAAATTCTCATTCCTCCTTCATATCTAATCTGTTGCTAAATCCCACTGAGTTTTTCACAGCATTTCTCATGTTACTCCCTCTTCCCCACTCAACTACTACCTTGGGGTAAGCCCTTATCACTTCATGCCTGAACTATTGCAGTAACCTTCTGGTTGGTTTCTCTACCTTGACTCTCTTCTCCCCAATCCATTCTCTACTCAGCTATCAAAGTGATCTTCCTAAAAGCGTAGGTCTGACCATGTCACCTGCTTATTCAGTAAACTCTACTAGCATCCTCTTATTTCTAGGATCAAATATAAAATTCTATTTTTATTTTTTGCTCTTAAAGCCATTTATAATCTAGAGTCTTCTTACCCTTCCAGTCTTCTTAGACTTTACTCCTACTGTTCTGCAAGCCAGTGACACTGGACTCATAGAGCTTCCTTTCATAAGATACCCATCAGCAGTTTCCAGACATTTTCATTGCCTGTCTACCAATTCTAGAATTCTTTCTTTCCTCTCTCTCCACCTCTTGATTCCCCACAAGTCTCAGCTAAATCACCTTCTATTAGAAGCCTTTCCCTATTCCCCTTTGTTCTAGTGACTTCACTTGATTATTTCCAACTCATCTTGCATAGAGTTTGTTTGTATACTGTGAGCTCCTTGAGAGAATGGACTGTCTTTCGCCTTTCTTTGTATTCCCAGGACTTAGCACATTGCATGGCATACAGTTGGCACTTAATATGTATTTGTTGACTTATCTTAATAGGTTAAGTGATTTACTCAAGGTAATGTGTCCAGTGCATGTCAGATTTTAGAAGTGAACACAGATCTTTTTGTCTCTAAGGTTAACCCTCTACCCCATTATACTACATTGACTTCTGGTCATTTTCTTATGATCATATAATGAGAATTTACTGAATGCTAACCTTTTAAACTTTAGTAGACACTTGTCACACTCAGAAGACTAGGAAGACACATCCCTATCCTTAAAAAAGGCTATATAATATAAGTAGATGATGCAAAATAAATATTTGTGGTACAATTTGAAAAATGCTATAAAATATCGATAAACATACATATTGAATATTTAATATGCATTTTAAATTATAATTTACTTTTTAATCAGCAAAAAGCCATCTTTTCTCCCTCCCTCCTAACACTCCCCTCTTTGAGAACAAAACAAAAAGAAAACCTCTGCAACAAACATGTATGGTCAAGCAAAACACATTTCCATATTGGCTACATCCAAAAAATATATATGTTTCATTCTGCATTCTGAAACCTTCAATCCTCTATCAGGCGGTGGGTAGCATGTATCCTTATTAGTCCTTTGGAATCATGGTTGGCCAGATCAGAGTTCTTAATTCTTTCAATGTTGTTTGTCTTTACCATATTGTTGATTTTGTACAAATTGTTCTCCTGACTTTGTTCACCTTACTCTGGATCAGTTCACATGAGTCTTCTCAGATTAGTCTCCAGTGTTAGCAGACCTCTCTGTCTCCCTATGCATACCTGGGCTAGATAAATAACCTGCTATGACAGTTTCATGGATTTCCCCATCAGAATTGGTTCCTATGCATTTTCTAGTTCTATTTAGAGGAGTTGAGAATGAAGGGATAAGATTCTTAGAGAGTTGCTCCCTGCTACTCCACCATTTTGGGTCTGTCTTAATATGTGAATATTAAGAAGATGATAAATAAAGGTCTTGGTTGAGTAGGGGTGGAATTAATTACAAAAAAAATTTCTTGAATTTTGACTTAATTCTTTAAGATGAAAGAAGAAAACAGTATATTACAATGAAAATCATATGGGATCTTCAACCAGAACACCTGGGTTGGAATCATAATTCTGTTGCTGTTATACCTGTTTCACCTTATACAACTCATTTATTGTTTCTAGACCTCAGTTTCCTCATCTGTGATGAGATAGAGTGAAAGCCAGTTCCAAGATGAAGTTGGTTTGGTGTGGGAATCAAGAGAACCAATTAGATTCTATCTTATGGACACTGGTTCGATCTTGTGCTTCTTCCATCTTGTAAAATAAAAGGATTGGATCAGATTATCTCTAATGTTCAGTCTAACTCTAGATCCTACAAGTATGACAAGCATGGGTTGATGAAGCATTCTGAATTTGACAGCTCTGAGCTACAAAAGAATTTCTTCAAATGGTCTTATCTAAAACTAGTTGATCTTAATTTACTTAGGAAACTTCCTTATGAATATAGTAACTAGGCATCATGCCTTGTAATGCAACTTTTCAGCAATTTTTTTTAGTCCCATAATTTTCCTCTGGTCCTGGTTGTAAGATATTTATGCTCCACTGTGTTCATTGTTTTTTGTGAACTTATAAAAATTGCTTTTTTATTAGTCTATAAAAGCCATGTTTGGAGACAGTCTAAAATAAAAATTAATGCATCTTATCACCCCACAGCATGGAACGAGTGACTCTTCCCTTCACTTATTTAAGCACCACAAATGCATGTGCTTCTAATAAAACTCATTCCCTGCCCCATCAACCTTACCCAATGAACAGTAAGCAGACATCTGCGGCTGACCAGGGCCTGAGGGAAAGGCAGTGAAGAAGATGGGGGTGGAGGCCCAGGGAAGAGGCATCATATTGTGGGGGTATAAAGTTTGCTGACATCAGATTCCCAGCTCAGCAGAAGAAGCCCACTGCAGAGACAATTTTTATCACTTCGTAAACACACTCTCATCTCCATCACTCTGGCTCTTTATGGACCAGAACTTTTTCTTTATTTATGAAATAGGCCTCACTTTGGTTTTGATAGCTGTCTTGGTACAGAAAGTAAGGATGAGTTATAGCTCTGGAGCCTAAAATAAAGACCAGAGTTTTGCTTAGATTAATCTATGTTCAGTGATGAAGTGGATATCTATCTTACTTTGTCCCTGAAGACATTTATAATGAGATGAAAAAGAAGTCGTTTGATCAAGAAATGCAACGAAGAAAAAAAATACTTACAATACTTCTGGTGTGAATGATTTTCAGAAAGTTACTTAAGCCTTATTGTTTTGTTGTTGTTCAGTAAGGTCTGACCCTTTGTTTGGGGTTTTATTGGCAAAGATACTGAAGTGGTTTGCAATTTCCTTCTCCAGTTCATTTTGCAGATGAAGAAACTGAGGCAAATAAAGGGTTAAGTGACTTGGCCATAATTAATAAATGGCTAAGGCTGAATTGGAACTTATGAAGATGAGCCTTACAGATTTGGAGTCCAGTGCTCTACCCACTGCACCACGTGGCTGCCCACTTAGCCACTAGTTGGCTGCCTTGCTACTTGGTCCTTATAGTTTACCTATGACAAGGGAGCAGTGATGCTGGGCATCCTAACAGAACCTCCTCTCTTAGTGATCTGGGAACCAGTTCTCTAGCACAGAGCAGTAGAATAACACAAAAGTAGAATTCTCTCCAGGTTTTTTTGCTTTCATAAAATAATAACTGCTAATTAAATTGTGCTTTAAGGTTTGAAAAGAGCTCCATATCTGTTATTTTATTTGTTCCTCCATTCAATTCTATAGGGTATTTCTGATATTATAATCCCTATTTTAAAGATGAAGGTATTGTCCCCATTTTAGAGATGGGATTAAATTATTTGCTCAAGATTCTCACACAAGGCAAGACATCATACTCATGATGTCATTGGTCCTCTTCAAGAATGAAGGATGAATAAAAACAACAATTTAAGTTCCTGAGGCAGGATTTGAATCCATCTTCTGGACTCTATATTGACTACCTCCCTAACCTTCTCTCACCACTTTGTTCCTTTTTGCTTATGCCTCTGACTACCTTGCCATGTGTTCAGAGCTTTATCTGGATGGGATCCCCTAACCCCCAACTTCTGACTTCAACAAAGAGAGATGCAGGGCCATAGGAAGATGCTGAGAGAATGTAATCCAATCACACATTTCTTCATGTGTTATCCAGGCTTTTGGACTTGATTTTACTGGGGAGAAGTTCATTGGAACTGGATTTAGAGAAACTAGTTTCAAATGTCTCCTCTGGTTGCTTATCATCTGTGCAACCTTGGGTAGGTGACAACTTTCCTGAGTCTCAGTTTCCTGGTCTATAAAATATAAGTAATCAATGTCTGAAGACCCTCCAGTTCTAGACCAATGATCCTCCTATCAGGATCCTCCCAGATTGCTCTCTCTTGACTTGAACCCTGCAAAACAGAAGGTGTATCTGGTCAAGTCCTTACGAGAAGCATGGTCCCTCCTAACTGTGATAAGTAGCCAGTAAAAATGATCAGAGTGTTAAAACAACCACAGTGGAAGAATTTTAGCTAAATGGATACCATCTGTCCCTCAACGCAGGCTCATCGCGTTTAGCCTTTTGCTGACCATCTCTGAGCCATCACTTTTGCAGTTCGGGCCATGTGTGCACTGCCTGGGGTTCCCAGGACCCAGACAAATCAGTTGTGCAATGAAGACTTTATGAGAACATTTTTTTTTCTAAAGGGCCTGAAATCTGTAATCCAAAAAGCATTTTATCCTAATATAGACAAAAATCAGGCAGCAGCTGCCTCATCACATCAGCCTAGATGCTGCAGAGGGAAAGAAAGAAGGGCTCTCCCAGTCAGAAGCCAAGACTAAATCATTAGCAGAGTGTTTGTGGTGAAATTGCATTTTTCTCATAGATAATGAAACTATTAGCATGATGCTGAGGACAGTTAGTCTAAAGCAACTTTGCTCCAGCCCCTCCCACATGAAGAGTGCACTCCATGTCTCCAAGGGAGAAGAAATGAGAAACAGGAGAATTCTGAGAAGGAAGATGTTGGGGGAAAAAATGGTTAAACTGGAGAGAGTAGAATGTGAAGCATAAAAAATATAGTACTAGCATTGTACAGAGCCTCAAAGGACAGCTATTCTAAGACCTTCCACACCTCATTTAGCAAATAAGAAAAGTGAAGTCTCTAGAGACCATGACAAGGTCAAGTCCACATAGGAAATAAATGTAAGAGGGAGGATTTGAAACCAGGTTCTCTGACCAATGTTCTTTCCTCTATCACATACTTTCTTTTTATATAAGAAAACATATTTCCTTCTTGAACTTTTTATTCAGTCATGTCTAATTCTTTGTGACCCCATCTGATGCTTTCCTGGCAAATATACTGGAGTAGTTTGCCATGTCCTTCTGCAATCATTTTACAAATGAGGAAACTGAGGCAAACAGGGTTAAGGGACTTGCTGGCAAATGCCTGAGGCTAGATTTGAACTCAGGAAAATGAGTTTTCCTAAATCATTAAACTCTTGGTATATTTTATTATTTTATTCTTTCCTTCCTTCTTTCCTGCCATTCTTCCTTCTTTTACTCATCCCTCCTTCTTTCTCTCCATCCTTCTTTCACTCCTTCCTCTTTCTCTTCATCCTTCCTTCATTTTTTCCTTCTTTCCCTCCATTCTCCCTTCTAATTTCCCCTCTGTCACCCCTCTTCCTTTGCTTTCTTCCTTTCATTCCCTTTTACTTCCTTCTTTCTTTCTTTTCTTCCTATCTTCCTTCCTTTCTTTTTTCTGACTTCCTTCTTTCCTAATCATGAAAACTATGCCTCTCTTATTGAAGTCTATGATGGCATTGGCTTGGTTGTTGCTCCCTTATGTTATGTTTATGAAGTTTACATTTTTAATCAATGTATGGCTTCACATTTATCTCAATGAAAATCCATATTATTCAGTTTGTCTCAATACTCTAACCTGTCAGGACCTTATTGGATTCTGACTCTGTTATCCAATGTGTTTTCTATCCCTCCCAGCTTTTTTCCCACTTAAGTGATAGTATTTAATTTTTTTCATTTATACCAATCTGTTTTCTCTTCATCTCCCCACTGAAAAAAAAAGAAAATGAAAAAAAAACTGTTTTAAGAAATATGTAATTCAAGAAAAATAAATTTCTACATTGACCATGATTTATATATATATGTATAAATACAAACATACCTATATACACATATGCATATGTATATACACATCTATATGTATGTGTATGTTTGTGCATATCACAGTCTGTACCCTGAGTCCAACATCTCTTTGTCAGAGGATGGACACCTTGCTTCTTTACTCATGTGCTGGAATTGTCATTGTGTAAATCAAAGTTCTTAATTATTTCAACATTCATTTTTGCAACTCTGTTGTTATTATATAAATTCTTCTCCTGATTATTCTAACTTTGTTCTGCATTAGTTCAACAATTCTCCCCAGGTTTGCCTATAACAGTTCCTTTCATCCTTTCTTATAACACAATAGCATTCTATTATATTCAGATAACATAATTAATTCAGTCATTCCTTAACTGATGTGCACCCTCTTAGCTTTGACATCACAAAATACAGCAGCTCTAAATATTTTTGGACATAGGAGCCCTTTTTCTTTTTCTTTGATATTGTTGGGGTATAGGCCCCATACTGGTATTTCTAAGATAAAGAACATGTGCAGTTTAGTAAGTTTGGAGATATATTTTGCTTTCCAGTGTGGCTGGAACAATTCACAGATCCACCAACAGTGCATTAATGTGCCTGTTTTCCCACAGCCCTTCCAACATTTGTCATTTTCCCTTTTTGTCAACTTTGCCAATCTCAGAGGTATAAAGTGGAGCATCAGAGTTTTCATTACATTTTCATTTCTCTAAATATTAGTTCTCCAGCTTTTATCATCTGTAAATTTTATAAGTAGGACATGTGTGCTCTTATCCATAGTCTTTGATAAAAATGTTAAACAGCATGGTGGAAGCCACAGGTCTGTGGGACCCTTCACTGAAGACCTCTTTACAAATTGACATTCAGTGGCTTACTGACTATTCTCTGGGTCTGCTTATTCACCCAGTACTGAATCCATCAAACTGTGCTATCTTCTGGCTCACACCTCTCCTTTTAGCCTACCAGAAAAGAGCATGATACTTTATCCAATGTTTGACTAAAATCCAGGTAAATTATGTCTACAACATGCTCTTCTTCTGTCAGTCTAATATCCCTGTGAAAAAAAAAACCAAAATGTAGTTAGTTTGGTAATAACTTATTCTTGATGAATCTATGCTGGCTCTTTGTAATCACTGAAATGCTCTCTAAGTATTGACGTCATCGAAAAATCAACCACAGACATTTATTAAATGCTTACTATCTGCTTAGTACTGTTATGGTCACTGGAAATAAAAAGAAAGGTGAAGACTCCCTGCCCTTATGGAGCTTATAATCTAATGAGGAAAATCACATATAAATAAATATGTACATACAAGATACATACAGAATAGGTAAGCAAAAATCTTTGATTAATTATATTTAAAATGGGGTAAGGGGAGGCACGTAGGTGGTGCAGCAGATAGGACAAAGGAAGACTCATCTTTCTGAGTTAAAATCTGGCCTCAAACCATTACTAGCTGGGTGACCCGAGGCAAGTCAATTAACCCTGTTTGCCTCAGTTCCTCATCTCTAAAAATGAGCTGGAGGAGGAAATGCAAACCACTCTAGTATCTCTGCCAAGAAAATCTCAAATGGGGTCATGGAAAGTTGGAATGACTTAAAAAAAAGTAACTGAACTGAATTTGGAATGGAATCAAAGTCAGGCTTGCTGGTCTATAGTTGGTAGGTTCCACTATGTTTTCCTTTTTTGAAAATCAGTAAAACATTTGCCTTTCTCTAGTTTAATGGCAGCAATCACATATGATGCTTCTTTCACAATTCTGTGATAGGGTTCTATGGATTACCAATTACCATGGCAAACACTAGTGTTTTCAGTTCTTAGAAAGAAAATGGTAAAGCTATTTGCCTAAGGCTGTCCATTGAATGGTTCACATATCTGAGCTTACAACTCCTGAAGCATGATGGTTGGATCTTTTTTTTTTTTTTTCTTTTTGGAGAGGGGAAGGTCGGGCAATTGGGGTTAAGTGACTTGCCCAAGGTCACACTGCTAGTTTTGTGTTAAGTGTCTGAGACTTTATTTGAACTCAGGTCCTCCTAACTCCAGGGCCAGTGCTCTATTCACTGCACCACCTAGCCGTTGGGTCACTTTCTTAGACCAAAGAGTTGTGCATCTTTTCTTGAAGTAATACCTTCTTCTATAGACCCTTTCTGAAAAGTCTTAATTTTCAATTGGCAATTTTAACCTCAGCAGATCTTCACTTTGTCTAGTTTTAAGCAAGAAATCTTGCTTTCAGAAGAAACAGAATTCAACATAGAGCTTTGCCACATTGACAAGGCCCTCTCTTAGAATGGGTTCCCACCTCACTCCCAATGTATGGGGCAACCAGGGCTACAAAACTGTGAAGTCAGTCAATCTTGATTCCCATTTCCTCTTCTTTTCCTCTTTTCTTTCTTTTGGTTTAGTCTCACTTACTCTGATCACTGATCACTGATGTGCCCTTGTGCTATCTACTTGCTGCTCAAGGGCATTACTTAGGATTTTGTCTGGGCCTACTTGTTCCAGGCAATGTGTCCAATTGCAAAACTTTTCCTTTTCCTTTATTTTTGCCTCTATCTAATCACAATTGTTCCTCTCTGCTACCTTTCTATCAAAACCTGCTAGATGAAGAAATCTTACCTTCCCTTTGAAAATAAAAACATTTACTCTTATCTAGTCCTACCACATTTCCTCTTCTCCAGGATTTAGCTCAGCAATTACATTTGCCAAGTCTTTGTGTAATCTGGAATATATTTTATCGGAGCATGGTGATTTGAACTTGAGGGGAACTAGATCCTTTTTTACTCTCCTCTCTTTGATTATCTTGAGTATCACTCCTAACTAGTAGAAACATTACCTCAAAGAACTACAGTCACAATCAGTCAAAAATTTTCATTGACTTAAATACAGGGTAGTAGTGAAGGCTGATCAATTTCAGGGCATAGCTACTGTAGAAACTTCTCTGACTCCTCCATGAGACCAGGGAAGATTGCAATCCACCTATGCCTTACCATTCATGTCTTTCCATGGGTTAACACAGAGAATCTACCAAATATACTGATTGTCTTCAGGAGGCAGTGTGGCAAAGTGAAAAGAGATATATACTTCTGGCATCAGACAACCTAGGTTCAAATCGTATTTTTAACACCACTTTTTGACTTTGGGCAAGTTACTTACCCTCATTTTCCTCATATGCAAAATGAGGGGTTTGTGTTTTATGTCCTTAAAGTTCTCTTCTACTACTGTGCTATAAGAAATGATGAATAGGCAGATTTCAGCAAAGCCTGGAAAGACTTATATGAACTGATGCTGAGTGAGGAGAGCAAAGCCAAGATAACATTTTACACAGTAACAGCCACAGTGTGTAAGGGCTGATTTTGATAGACTTAGCCCTTCTCAGCAATGCAAACACCTAAAACAATTCCAAAGGACACATGATGGAAATGCCAGCAACATCCATAGAAAGAACTATGGAGTCAGAATGCAGAACAAAATAATTTTCTCTTTTGTTTTGTTTTGTTTTTTTTCTCTTTCTCATGGTTTTTTCCATTTGTTATATTTTTGCTATGCAACATGACAAATATGAAAATGTGTTTAATAGGAATGTATATGTACAGCCCATATAAGATTGCAAGCTGTCTTGGAGAGGGACAGGGAAGGGAGGGAGAGAAAATTTAAAATTTATGGAAGTGAATATTGAAAACTAAAAATAAATAATTTAATTTAAAAAGTTCTCTTCCACTTATAAGTGTTGAGGTGTTAAACTTTCCATAAATCTGAGGCAGGAAGGTGACACAGTCTGTGGAATGCTGGTTTTGGAATCTAGAAGACTTTAATCCAAATATTGCCTCATATATGTACTAACTGAATAACTCTGGGTAAGTCATTTAACTTTTCTCAACCTTGGTTTCCTTATCTGTTAGAATGAAAATAATAATAGTACCTACCTCCCAGGGTGGTTATGAGGATCAAATAATGAAAAAAATATGGAAAGTGTTTAGTTGCATATATGGTACCTATTGTGATTATTTTGATGATGATAATGATGATGATGATGATGATGAAAGAGGAGAGGGAGGAGGAGGAGGAGGAGGATTTTCTATGATTCAGGTTTTTTTTCCTCCTGCTGTTTCAGTAGTTGCTTCAGATTCTTTTTTATGTGGTATTCCTGTTCTCCTGCATCCCAGCAGTCTCGAAGATAGCCCTCTGATCACCATATTCTACAGATCACTAGGCTGTTGTTTGACCTACTGCTGCTTGTCATAGAAATGTGGCCCTCAAAGGCACCACCCTGCTGTGATAGAGGAGCACTATCTATCAGTTGAACCCTGATTTCACCCAAAGGTGTGTTTTTATGAATGTTCAAATACCAATGATTAGAAGCATAGTGAGAGAGCTGGCAGAGAGCTTACCATCTGATATGACTTAGTGGGGTTCTGAGATCCCTGAGTATATCCCTTGGAGGGGGGAAGAAAGCAGCATTTCAGAAAGAATGAAATTAAAATATGTATCTTTGGTATTTAAATTTTCTCTTCATTGGCTGAGAGGGGAGCTGGTTTTAATACTTGGATTGATTTCACTGACTGTTACCTATATGTGCTAAGAAAATAATCATATGCCTAAGCCAGGAAGGGAATAAATAACGAGAGGGAAAAAAATCTGCTTTTAAGTCTGCAATTGACCTAGTAATCTTCAAGGGAAAATTAGTTCAAGAAATGGGAAAAATCTTCATATATCAAATTTTACTCTATTTTTTCTTCCTCTATTTTCCCCTGCCTTCCTTTTCTTTCATTCACTGCCCCATCCTCCTGATTTCTGGAAATCAGGGGCCTTCTCACTTCCCCTCCCCCAACTAGTTAGTCATATAACTGATGGGAGCTACTCAGGAGAGGGGACTCCCTACACCCAAGCTAGGTATGAAATTGACAGGCCCTATTAGCGCTTGACAGGCGCAGGATAATGACAGAGTTGAGGACAGATAACTAGCAGTTTGGATGATTTACACTGAAGGAGATTTGCATGGTGGGATGGTTATATGCCCATTTATTTCACCTTCCATTGTAGGGAGGATGTATCTGATTTAGTCCTTTTAACCCTTTGCTGTGATTCCCCATTGCTATGTTGCCTCCACCCAGTCCACCCTTCACACTTCCACCCCTCACCTGCACAAGGCAGAGTTTATATGGTAGAAGAGCAAAAGAGACCTCTTGGAACTAAGCAAAAGGAACAAGATTTTTCCTTTTCCTTTAACTTCAGGCCCCAGTAGAATTCTTGTAATTAAAGCCATGTACAGATAGACTTTTCTTTATCCTCACACTCACAGACATTTCTATTAGTATCATGTCTGCATCTGATCTCTATCTGTAGGCCCTCTATTCACCCTGCATCCCCTATCCACACTATACAATTGCATTTAATTTTCACTGTTATCTGCAAAATTCAAGCTAGATCTGTAAGTTATTTGGATGCTTACCCACAGTCCTCTGGAAATTATAGCCACAATCTCTGAAGACTTTTTAAAAGATTGTTTTTATTAATTTGTTTGAAACACCAAAAAATAAAATAAAAAACAACAGACTGCCAAATGTCCAATATGTCAACCAGAGATGGAGAGATTCAGAAGCAAGAAGAGAATTTTAAATATGGCCATGCATTCTCTATCATCTGTTGGATGAATAAAGATAGGAGGTATGGTGGACAGCACTGAAAATAACCCTGTGATAAAGACAAGTCACTTTGTTTCAATGACACTCACTTTCACTGTGATTTTTATCTTGTGTTTATTTAACTCAATGGTCCAAACCTAGTTTGCTTGTGTTGTGTCTCTCTCGCCCCCAGCTGCTCCCCCCATCCTCCACATTTCTGCAAGGTCATTGCAACCTATGGAAATTGAATCAGTCTTTTCCTACTTTGCACAATGTTACTGAATAGGCAGCTGAAGAGTGGAGCAAATGTAAAGCAGTACACCTTCTCAAAGTCAGAAAGACTTGTTGCAAGACTTTTAAAAATGAATCTGATTTGATTTTGATTCATTGTCCTGAGAAATTGTGTTTTTTCAATCCACTTAGGTGGGGGCGGGGGAAGGTTTAGGCACCAACATGAATTAAACAAAGCAGAATTGCGTGTGAGGGGCAATAAGCAAGGGGAGGAAGGCATGAGTGACATCCTGAGTGCATGCCGCACTGGGTTCTGTTACTCACAGTTTTGAGACTGCCATCATTGACAGGTTAAAGGTGCTTGTCCTTAATTTCCAAATGATACTTTTCCCAGTCAATTTGACCACAGTGTCAGCTTCAATTTGCTCTGATGCTGCACCTACCAGGAGCAATTTGGCTGCTCTTTCTGCATTCTCCCTGGGCAGGTCTCTATTCTCCTTTTCTTCTTGTTCTTTCCTTATATACACCTTGTCAAACACACAGTAGAGACAGGGACACCATCACCCCTAAAGCTCACCTTCAAAGTACAGAGGATTGGAAAAAAAAACCCATCCTAGCCAATTAATCTGTCACCAACTGATTTGAAAGCACCAGGAAAGAAAGAGAAAGAGAGGGAGGGGCAAGAATAACTCTATATAAACTCAAACTAAAAGAAAGGAGAGCCAGGACATCATTCTGTCTGTTACTAGGCTTCCTGAACAAATCATAGTCAGTGAACAGAATCTGGGAACAAGATTCTCTATTTCAAGTGTTCGCTGGCAGTTTTGTTTATGTCCATTGGCTTCCCCCAGATCAACTGAGCACTACATTTAGAGACAGACAACTGAAGTTTAAATAATGTCTCTGCTACTTACTGTGTAATGTTGGGCAAGTCTTTTTCATTCTTTGGGTCTCAGTTTCCTCATCTGGAAATCTGACTGATCTTCACAGTTTCTTAACTTAGGGCTATGAGTGTGTTTATTTAATATCTGGACTACCATCAACTGGGGAATGACTGGACAAGTTGCAGTGTATGATTGTGATGAAATCCTACTGTGCTATAAGAAATTATGAGCTCAGGGGCGGCCAGGTGGCTCAGCAAGTAAGAGCACCTGCTCCAGTGTCAGGATGACCTGGGGATCAAATTTTGGCTTAGATACTTAGCACCACACCCAGAAATAACTGGCCACGTAAACTTGAGCAAGTTACTTAATTCCGATTGCTTAAAAAAAAAATTTAGAAATTATGAGCTCAATAATCTTAGAAAAACATAGAAAGACTTGCACAAAATAAAGAAGAGTGAAATGAGCCAAGAGAACATTGTATACAGTAATAGCAATACTGTTTTAAGAACAACTTTGAGCAAATAAGTCATTTTTACTATAATAAACATATAAATTAATTATAATGGACATATGAAGAGATTATCTGTATCCAGAGAAAGAACTGATAAATAGATGTATAGAATAATTTTACATATACACATATTCCTTTTTGTGTCTAATAGTGGCCATCTCTAAGGCAGGAGTGGGGGGTATAGGAAGAAATAAAGAAATTTACACTATAACTTCATTGTATATTTAAAAGGAATAACAAATTTGTATGTAGTAGATCTGCAGTTTTATGTGCAATCATCTTTTTTTTATTATACTATGTTGTGGAAATGCTTATTTTATTCCATAAATTAAAAATAAATTTTTAAAATAAAAACTCCACATAAGTAAAAATAATATATATGTATACATGTATATCTGTATAGCTGTATTTCCATGTAATTTCTTTCCTTTACATAATCCTGTATATTTGATTTTATATATTTAAAAACATTATTCTGAGAAGTCCATAGGATTCCCCAGACTGCCAAAGGAGTCCATGACACAGAAAAGGTTAAGAACCCATGGTCTAGATGATTTCTGAAGTCCCTTCCAGGTTTAAATCTGTAATTTTATTGTCTATTATGGATTCATTTGGTGAGATGCTAAAAAGAAAATTGGCTTTGAAGATATGAGGTTTGGGTTTGAGCCTACTAGGTTCTACCAAGGGTTTCTATGAAGAAAGATCTTAGCAAAACAAAAAGTTCTAACCTGAGCTATTGGTATTATTGCTACAATTATGGGGAGATGTGGATGTTGTCATGTCAAATTCTTTGCAAATTATTTCCAGAGTCATTCTTCTCTAATCCAGAAGCAAATGCAGTTCCTGCAAGGGTACAAATTGATATCTACTTAACCGAGAAGACTTTTTTTTTAAAGAAACAGTCTGGTGCTAAGCCAATTAAAACACAATTTCTAAGGATCTTAGTAGCCAACATCTGCATTTTAAAACCTCTCCTTCACCACAAAATTCATTCTCAGAACTGGTTTGGAATTCTTAGTCATTCTCAGGATTGGCAGGTTATTAGTTTCCCATTTATCCTTGATTTGCATTTTTATAACCAGCCTTAATGGAAGAATCATGCCACCAATTCGACTTCATTTACTAATAAAGTAATTTTCTCCTCCTCCCAAAGAGTCCACAGCTGATTCTATCTTGTCATCAGTTGGTTTTCTAGGCAGAAGTCCGCCCTCTTCAAACCAGCCCTATCCAGAGAGCTATAAGGCTTTTTTCATATACATCTCCAGTCACATGCATTATCCCTCAATTTTGTTCTTCTCATTTCTTTCCCTGTGCCTTTGCTCACAACATTCCTCCTGACTGGAATAGATGCCTCATTCTCCCTTCATTTCCACTTATTAAGTCCTTCCCTTTCTTGGGTTCCCTTTAGGCAATCCTCTTTGAAACATTTCCTGATAAACTCATTTGGATAAATGCCTCACCTTTCTCAAAGCACACAACCTTATCATAGTCTAATTTGTTTAAAGTACTTTTCAATCAGTTAATCAATCAATCAATTAACATGCATTTATTAAGCAACTACACTGTGCCCAACACTGTGGGCATACAAAGAAAAAGCAAAAATATGTACTGCCCTTAAGAAGCATACATACTAATGGAGGAGTGTTGAGAGCCAAAATATTGGCTCCAAGGTCTTTGATGACCTTTAATGGCTTCAACCTTGAAGCCTGCTCCGAAGAGCATCCTTTGTGATGTGACTGAATGTGAAAAGGAGTTACCTGACTACTAGATCAAAGACTTTTTCCTAAGACTGCCTAGATAACAAAGCTTTATCAAATTATCTGTTCTGTGCTACTTCTAGGATATAACAGACTAAGATAATGATAAGAAAACTTGAGTCCTGTTTATTTGTCTCATTGCTCTATAAAAATCTTGTTCTAAGAATCAATAAATGGAGTTCAGAGTTCTTTCTTGAACTACCCACATGGTCTGGTCATTTCTTATTCACATTCATGCTTAGTGCTAGACACTGAGCAGCCCATGATAGGAGACAGGATATAAATGTATAAGTTTATAAAAGATGCAAAAAGTCTTTTGCATAAGGAGGTACTTGAGCTAAGTCTTTATGGAAGCTAGGGATTCTGAGAGGCAGAGGAGAGGAGAGGGAACCTTCTAGGCATGGGAAGGTCAATTTAGAATCACAAAGGCCAGAAATAGGTAGGCATTTGTGAGGAGCAATATGCCAGTATGACTGGATTGTAGAGTTTGAATTAACATGTAAGAATGCTGGAAAGATAGGAGTAGGCCAAGGTATGAAGAGCTTACATGTTTAAAAAAAAAAAGGAATTTATATTTAAGGCAGTAATGAACTACTGAAGTATATTCAAGTAGGGGAGAGTTTAGTAGCTTTGTGAATGGCAGTCAGGAGACACTTGAGGCAGGGAAAGCAATTAGGAGGTTATTGTATTAGTCTAGGTGAGAGGAAAGGGCCTGAACTCAGGTGGTGGCTGTGTGAATGGAAAAATGGGAGCGTTGTGGAGATAGAGACAACAATTTATGACTAATTAAATATAATGGAAGAGTGAGAGAGAGGAGACAAAAATGACCCCATGTTGTGAGCCTGGATGGTGACACCCTCAGCATTAATAGACACTTAGAAGATGGGTGGCATTGTGGGAAAAGATAATGTTTGGGTCATGTTGAGTTTGAGAAGTCTATGGAACATTCAGTTTGAAATGTCCAAGAAGCAATTGGGTATATGAAAGAGAGACCTGGGATAACTGTATAGGAGGAATCAGATGCTTAAAGATGATAATCTAACCCAGGTGAGATGATGTCACCAAGCAAGAGATTAGAAAGAAAAGAGAAGATGGGGCAGGAAAGAAACTAATTTGCCAAGAGGCAGCATAGTATGGTATAAGAAGGACTGAAGGTAGAGTTTAAGGTTTTGGTTTCAAAACCTGGATCTGCCATCAACTGTACTAACTTATTTTGGAAAAGTCACTCACCTGCCTGGGCCTCACCTTTCCCATATGTAAATTGAGGGGATATGATTAGATGGCCTCAAAGGTCCCTTCCAACTCTAAATCTCTTCCTCGCTAAGCTATTTGGCAGCAGGAATGACATATTCCCCCATCTTTTTATCTCCAGAGCCTTGAGTGTGGTGGCTTTTAAAATGTTTGTTGAACTGAAATCAATTCATTCATCCAATAGAATATAAGCACTTTGAGGGGAGTCTGAGGTTTTTCTCTTTGCATTGAGAGCACCTTGTGTCTCAGCCCACCCTGGAGGATCATTTCCATTGGCCCATCCTTAATGATAGTTAACGAGAATACTTCCAGAATTCAGCATGCCTAGGACTGGGAGAGTGTCTTGCTTCTGGTAGACCTTAAAAATCTTACTTGAAATGAATTGAATAGTGGGGCAGTGAATAAATTCACTAAGTCTTTCTATGCCTCTGAATCCTCATAAGGCCTCAGGTAAATGTCTTCTTTTTTTCATGAGTCTCATAATCTATACTTATATGATCAGAACCAAATACCACTATCTTCCCAAAAGCTGTGAATATGCAGAAGAGAAATTAAGGGAAACATATCCATATAAACACTTAAAAGGAACTGAGATACAGTATATCAATATATAATACATTGATGTAAGCATTTAGAAAGGAATAATGTAGTATACTTATTTATCAATCTATCTCTCCATGTAAGCATTTAGAAGGGACTAGAAAAGAATATATTAATATGTAATATAAGCATTTATATGGGAGTGGGATTTTTATATCTATCTATATCAAAACAAGTGTTTAGAAGGGAGAAAAACATAGAGCTTGCATAATATTTTACAGCTGGGTGGAAACTTGGAAGTCATCTAGTCACAGGATCATAACTTTAGAGTTGGAAAGGACAAAAAATAGAGACTTTTTAGTCCAGCCCCTCACCCATTTATTTTTTTTAATTAATTAGCATTTGCTTTTTTCCCCACTCTCACTTTTCCACCTCTACTTGAAAAAAATAAAAACAAAGCCCTAGAAGAATTTTGCAGATGAAAAAGCTAAAGCCTAGAGAGATTAAGTGATTTGTCTAGGGTTCAACTTTTTCTTTTTATGGATGAAGAAACTGAGGCAGTGAAAGTTGAAATGTTTTGCACAAGTTGTATAGCAAGTTAGTGAGAAAATCTGCCCCAGAACTCTCAATTCTCAGTCCACTGACTAATAAGCCACATTGTCCTTGTGTTACTAGAATTTTGTATTAAAGAGATTGATACATTTTGTTCATATTTTGGGAGATATTTCTGGTAAGAGCTTTTTTGGGGGGTGGGGAGAAGGAGATTTGTTCATATGATAAAAATAACTCCACTGTAACACAAGGAGACAAAGAGGAGCCTCAGCAGAAATTTTCCCTGCAGTCATTATGGTCTTTGGCTAGAAAAAAAGGTCTCTAGACTCCTCTTTGAGTCTGGTCCAGAATGTGTTATAATACCCTAGGACACATTCCCTTGGGGCCCTAAGTGGAGTCAGGCCATCATTAACCAAATGTCCAGAAATAAATCCAGTGGAGTGGATAAAAGACAGTACACTGTGTCCCCATGGCAATGTAAACCTACCTTTCTTTATCAGAAAATGGAGACTACAAATAGATGACTCACTAATTGTGTAGCCCCCAAAAGTTATAAAAACCATCAAGTGACTTAAAGTTTATGGAATGACAAGATAGATAAAATGAGGTGTTTGAATGAAATGGGCTTCAAGGTCTCTTCCGGTTCTAAATCTATGATACTATGAACTTCTCAAAGTCCATTATAGTTTTAAATGGCTTAGTGGAAAGTACTGACAAGATGCCTGAAATGGCATAGTCACAACTCCCCTTAATTTTCTTCATAGATAGAGCTAAATAACTGTAATGGGAATGCAAATTTGGAAGATCTTCCCTGCCCCTAGGCTAAAGTGCACCTGAAGCCTAGGGTGGGAGGCTTGTTTTTCAGTAGATACTTTTTGATTGGCCAGTGGGTCAATAAGGTTGTTACATTCTCTGAGCCAGGAGAAGGCTACATATAAGCCCTGATGTGTAGCTTTGTTTTGGGACTCACTTTGAGAAGTGTTCTGTGATTTGATCTGAATTCTGGGAAGCTGTTGTTGAGAGTCCCCCGGCTTTGAAAAACCCAGATGTGGAAACCCAGATGTTGACTGGGTATGGATGTAATGGCTGGACAGTTTGGAAAGCTGTCTACTTGATCTGTTTCTGTCTTGATAATTCTGCCTGTATGCTTTGAAGTTCGGAGTGCTGACATTTTTCCCCTGAACAAGGTAAATGATATATGTCTGACTGACTAAAGTAAGCTTATTAACCCATTTTGAGTTGCTTTCCTTTAACAAAGCAGATCCAAGAACCTGTGGTAGCTGCAAACCCTGAGGACGTGCTTGGGGTGCTTGCCACTACAATAACCTGGGGGTAGGGGGGTAGAGAGGACTGCAATTCAGGAGTTGTCTTTTGGTTTTGTTTTTTAAGTGAAGTGATTTTAGTTCATAGGAATGATTCCATATGTACACACTAGCATAGTCTGAAGCTGTCACTGGGTGTGGCCAAGCCCTGTCTTATCTGTGATGCTGGGCACCATCACCCAGAAGGTTTTCTGTTCCAAACACCCCTCCACTGCATCCCGGATCATTGGCAGTCATCCTATCTTTTGTCTTGCCACTGAATTTTGATCATTCAAGAGAGTGAGATTGAGGACTTTTGAACTCTGCCTTATTTAAATCCAATTCACACTCAAGTCAAGACATCACTTGTAATGTCATTGGTCCTCTTTGAAAATGAAGGACTGAGAAGAACAACAACAACAACTCCAAATAAGATCTGAAATCCTGTTTTTCCAAGGCAAGGCAATGAAATACATTTGAATCTGGCTTTTAAATATGACTAGAACTCAAGTAAAGGGAGTAAGGAAAGGAAAGCATTCAAGTAATAGGGAACCCAAGTCAAGATGTGGGAGAGTATAGTATATGATCAAGGGAGAAAAGGTTGCCCCGCTCAACTAGACTACAGAATGCATGGAACAAATGGAATAATGTTTCAGAACCTTAGAATCTGAGAGATGGAGTTAGGCTTTAAGGTTCTCTAATGCAACCTATATGTGAACAAGGAATCCCCTTTACAATAGGCCCAAAAGATCATCCAGCATCCGCTGGAAAACCTCCAATAAGGAAGGGATCTACTGCCTACTGAGGCATACTTAGGCAATTCTCCTTCTTAAGTAGATTCAAGAGATGTTACAGAAGTGAAACCTAAATCTGCCACTGTAGTGCTACTTTCTATCATTGCTGCAGTTAAAATGGAAACTTATTCTGAACTTTTTTTTTTTGGCAAGATGTAATAGCAAACAGTGGGATTTTTTGCTGTTTTCTGTGTGTGTTATTCAGTTTCCCAGCCTCAGTCTTACATCTCTCTGAGCTGAACCAATCAGACATGTGCAAGTGGGCTCTAACCAATCAGATACATGCATGTGGGCTCTAGCCAATCAGATACTGAGCAGAACTATATAAAGAGAACTAGTGTTGAGATAGCAGACATTAAGGGAACCAGCACTGAGAGGATGAGTCGGCATTGAGAAGAAGAAAATTAAGAGAAGAGATCTTTACGAGCTGGGAGGAGTCTTTTGAGAGCTCAGAGAAGACCTCTGAGAATTGGGAGGACACCTCTGAGAGTTGGGAGGACACTTCTGAAAGCAGAGAGGAGACCTCTGAGAGTGGAAAGGAAACCTCTGAGAGTAGAGAGGAGATCTCTGATGACAGAGACTTACTGAGGGCATCCCTGAACTTTGAAAGTGAATAGATCTGTGGGGCAGAGACATGCCCATGGGAAGGAGGCTTAGCTTGAGCCCCTTTTGAGAGCTGTTAAAGTGAACTGAGCTGTTATTACTGAGCCTCTGAACTTTGGAGGTGAATTGAGATTATGGTGCTAATGGTGTGTCAGTATTGTTGCTGCCCTGTTGAGCTTTGTTTTCCCAGAGGTAGAAGCTGTGGGCAGGAGCCCCTGGAGCCTGCTGTTGAGCAGGAGCAGGGAGAGCTTGGAGCGGAGCAGTTCGTGTGATCTGAGACATGGAACAGGAGTGAAGAGCTGCCTATGTGTGAATACAAGGAAGAGTCAGGAGTGATCATCCCACAGAGGAAGAGCCATGGGACTTGGAAGTCAATCTTGAGTTAAGATGAAGTAGAACTTCACTTGGACACTTGGTATTGATTAAGGAGATTATTCTTACAGTGACCTTAAGGATGTTGCTATGTATGAATGTTATGCTTTACTTTATTGAACAATATTTATTTCTAAATAGAGAGTTAATTATACTATGCAATTAGACTCTTAAAATTATCCACAGCAGCAGGTCTCAGATGTGCTTCTGTGCTTGGCATTACACATACCCTGGAAGTGTATGCAATGATACCCTAAAACACTACCACGTTCAAGAAGCATGAGACCATGGAATTTGACTTCTGCTAATGTGCTAAGCCCCTAATAACCCCTTGATCTATTTCCTTTCTCTCTCTAGTAGCTGACATTTATATAGTACCAATTATGTGCCAGGTACTGCACTAAGAACTTTACAAACATTATCTTATTATACTATCTCATTTAAGACTCACAACAATCCTGGGAGAGGTAGATGCTATGATTATTTCCATTTTACAACTGAGGAAAATGAGGCAGACAGAGGTTTAAAAAGGCTGAATTTGAACTCAGATCTTCCTGATTCCAGGCCCTAGCTTTCTGTATGCTGTACCACCAACTATCTTTCCCTCACCCTCTTTCTAACTCTTTCCTCCTTTCCGACCCCATCCAACCCAGGTTATTCTTATTCTCACTTCACTGAAGCACCTTAAATAAGAAATGAAATATTTCCATCTTCTTCTCATAACTCAAATTCAAAAGGAAGAAAGACAACAAGAAAATTCCCAAATATTTAATATCTTTGCAAATATTTCCTTGTAACTGATAAACTTTATTTTTGATCAAAGAGATGATATCTATATCACACAGTTGATATTTTTATCAAATAGACACACAGATACACATATGTCTATTTGATCAAAATATCAACATATTTACATATACATACATATATACATATTTACAGATATAGATATATGGAGAGAGTAGCTTTATAAGTGAAGCTCTGAGGTGCATGGACTGATATTAAATAAATATATATATGTGTATGTGTATATGTGCATATTTGATATGCATATGTTCACATGTGTGTATATACATGTGTTAATCTTGTCACTCCTTTTAGATCATGGTCTTTTTAATGGTAAATGAATTTAACTTAGAATAACATTTGTAGTGTTTTAGCAGGTTCTACAAACTCTAGTTCTCTCTTCTGAAAGTATCAAGTACTTTTCCCTTCTAAATTATTCAGACACATTTTGAACCTGTGAAAGCAGTTCTATGTAGTTTCTTCAAATATACCGTCAATTATCTCCAAGGCAAAGGGATTTGGATTCTTCTTCTTCCTCACTTTTTGCTATCACCTGGTGAATGACTGTTTTGTGATTTTGCTTCTTCTCTAAAAATAGTAGAAGTAAGAGGCAGGGGGAGGATGGAGAGAGAAATAAGGTGAATTTAAGGACCAGATTAAAATGTCTCCTCCTTTTTGAATTCTCGCAGTCAAAATCCTACATGGTACCTCATAATGATGTAATAACTATGTGAGAAGGGGAGAGATTCCAACTCTGAGTGAAGCTCTGAGGTTCATGGACAGGTTTTAAATGGTACTGCTTTCATGTAAGGCAGGTCATTGGGGAGGGAAGGGCATTGGGTCTGGATTCTGAGGTCCTGGGTAGCGTGATGGAATTGTAGTGTTGAACCTGGGGTCAAACTCTCTCCTCACCTCTGCTTTCTGGCTTCTCTAGCTTACTCGAAGACTCAAATGTCACCTTCCACAAGAGGCCTTTTACTCCCCTCAAGCTGAAGGCTAGTTTCTTCTGCCTTCCATTTTCTCTGTGAATCTCAGTTTCTTCATCTGTAAAATAGGGATAATCATCATCTTTGCTCTGACGACTTCATAATCTTTTCGTGATGTTTAAGCGAAATTATACATATAAATGTATTGTTTCGCAAACTTTAGAGGACTTTATAAATATCAGTGGTGTCAGCTGTGTACAAGTATAGGATAGGACAAAGTATGATCTTTCTTCCCCCCAGGACTACACCCATATAGAGATGGATCTCCATAGAAGTTTTCTTTTTTTTTAATAAGCAATTGGGGTTCAGTAACTTGCTCAAGGTTACACGGCCAGTTATTTCTGGGTGTGGTGCTGAGTATCTGAGCCCGGATTTGATCCAGGCCATCCTGACACTGGAACCAGTGCTCTTACTCACTGAGCCACCTGGCCGTCCCCATAGTTTTCTAAAATATACAGGCAGCTAGGTGGCGCTAGACTGGCAAGCCTAGAGTCAGTAAGACTCCTCTTCCAGAGTTCAAACTTGATCTTAAACCCTTACTAGTTGTGTGACCTCAGGCAAATCACTTAACTCTGTTTGCCTTAGTTTCTTCATTTGTAAAATGAGCTAGAGAAGGAGAAGGTGAACCACTTCAGTATCTCTGCCAAAAAAACCCCAAATGGGATCGCTAAGAGTTCAACACGACTGAAAAATGACCAAACAACAACAAAAATATACACCAAAATGCTGAACTGCATGTATTGTAGATGTATCCTACTTTACCTCACATCTATAAACTCTAAGGCATTAACAAGGAGAAATCATTTCACATACCAGTTTCTCAGGGAGGGTCTCAGATTTAGCGGAAGCAATTGAATTGATGAATAAAGCCAGATATACGACAGTGGTAAGGGAGAACATAACAAAGATGCAATGATCAACCAGAGGCATGCTGAACTGTGTGGAGATTATCTTGGAATTTCATCTCTTCTTCAAACCTCTCTGCTGGAGATATAGGTCTCCCTGAATGAGGCCTCTGGAGTAAAATAAGTATTTCTCCAGCAAATTTTCTGATTTTACACTGCTGCCTAAGCTGCTGACTGGTCAGCAGGAGGTGAGAGGGAAATTCCACACCATGGAAAGAGAATAAAGGACAAATATGAGATTCAAATGATTCTCTCCTCGGCAATTTTCATGGTGACTCACGAAAGAAAAAAAAATTCCCAGAATGAATGGCTAATAGAGTCACAGTCAATTCTATCTGACACCTCATACAGAGATTATTTGACAAGCTGAAAAATCTGCATGTTGGGGCAGATGGATTTATAGTGGAGACCCTTTTACCAGGTAAAGAAATGGTGACATTGATGGGAGATACTGAATGTAACAGTGTAGGGACAATGGGACAGAGTCCCTGCATGCTGGTGACTCTAAAACATTGAACAGGATGCAGAAGAAACCATTATGCAAATCAGGGTTAGATAACTCTAATGACTAGGGAGGTAAGAACTGGACAAGGCAATTAATTAAATGGTGTCCCAAGGATATAGTGCTGAGGGAATTCCTGCCACAGTATAGCTATTTGGCCCTTTTAAAACCCATGATGTAGAATATGCATTTTTAAAAGCAGCTTGTTTTGTCCAAGTGTGACTTACTAGCAAATAAAAATGTACTTTTTAAGCAAAAGCTATCAATGAATTATTCCACCGACCATTTACGTTGGAATGTGCAAAAAACACACTTTTTAAAATAAGGCTGGATTCTATGTTCTAGCTTCATTTCCTTTGGGAACATTAGATTCCAGATTCCCCTGATTCCCCCTGGTGGCAGGGTCATTTCAGGTCAAGGAAAAGAGGAAACAGGAGTCTTCTTAGCTGAGTGGGGCAGGGTAGGGGGGGGGGGGGGGGGGGGGGGAAGGACAGTCTAAACTCTGGGTCCTCACTAGCAAGTGTCACCTCAGGTCAAGCACTCACTGAATGCATGTGACCTTGCATGTGGGTAGGGATCTTGGGATTGATGGGAGAATGGAGAAACATAAAAAAAAAACATATAAATAAATTCATTTTTTTCACTGGTCATTCAAACTTGGCAGAAAATGATCTTTATAGCATATTTGCCCCCAAAGGCAAACTAAAAATGCACATCAGTTTTGCTGACCAATTAAAAATTGTGCATCATTTATAAGATGCATATTTTGAGGGAATAATACTGTGTAAGAATGTGAGGGACATTAGGACCAAAGGAGATGCAATTAATATATGCCTGTGATTTAAGACAATCAATTTAGAGCTGGATGGATTTTCATGGGTCATTCAGTCCAATTCCCTCATTTTACATATGAAGAAACTGATACCCAGAAAAAGTAAGTGACTTGCCCAAGTTCACACGGATAGTAAATGTCAGAAGCTGGATTTAAACCAAGGACTCTGAATCCAAAGCCAGTGCTTTTCCCACTGACTGTCTTGCTCCAGGTTTTTTCTCCCTGAGCTAAAGGGAATTGAGATTGCATTTTAAAGGACAATGTAAACATATACACAAAAATTTATAATTCTATTATTAACAAGGTCACCAGATTGAGCACTTCCTTTGCCACTAGAGTCAATTAATTTACAGAATATTTAAGTCTAGAAACAAAGCTAGTACAGCAAGTATCTCTGAATGTCATCTCTTACACAGCTACATTATGTCCTGACAAAATGGGAGGACCATTGCCAAGGAACCATTGGTGCCTGGTAAAAATGATTTTGGCAAAGAGTGCAAAAGGATTTTCTCCACTGGCAACCAGGCAAATCCAGGTTTACAAATGTGCCACCCTTGGTTAATTACTGACAGGGCTGGCTTTTAATTTAATTTGAAGCAACATGAAAAAAAATAGGAAAAAAATGTGGATAAACAAGCCCAATAGTCTCTCTGCTGGAGAAACGAAGTTATGGAAGCATGAATGATTCAGTCCTGGGAAGAGTTTGACGGATGTGGTTACTTCTATAGCACAAGAATATTTGGTTACATTGAAGAGCTGGGTGAAAAGAAAGGTCCAAATTCATGGACAGATTTCCATCAGGAAGACCCAGCAAACATATGGTCCTTGTTCCAAGGAAAGTCCTACAATGTTTCAAAGAAGTTTAAGAAATCCTTTAAGAACTTTTTCCCCCTCTGTTCTTTCCAGTCACAATGATTTGTGATCAGATAGTAGGTGCTCAGGTATTAGCAAATAGAGTGTCAGACTATCTAGCTAGGAAGACTTGAATTGAAATCCTGCCTGCAATATTTACTAGCTGTGTGTCCCTGGACAAGACAAAACACCTCTCAGTCTCAGTTTTATTCATTTGTAAAATGATGAAATCACGGGTCCAAGGGGTGATTCAGTCCTACTCATGCTGGAGGATTAACAGGTCCCCACGTATGAAATGATGGACCTGAGTGTCCATGCATGGGACCAAGAAGAACTAAACTAAAACAGGGTCCTAATTGGTACAAATCGGAAGGAAATGACCTACTTTCTCACAGACAACCATGCACATTCAGACTGATACACATTTGTGCCATCATATAGGACTACAAACCAAGCACAGTGCAAATCAGAGTCAGAAATATAAAAGGACACAAAACAAAGAGAAATACCTGAAACAAAACCATACCAGTTTCCCAATCAGACAAGGTCCTGACACCTGGTAATGATGAAAAAGAAAAAACAAAACAAAACCAAAGCTGCTGCCAAAGCATCAGGTAATGACTTTAATGCTCTAATGCTTTCATCATCAAAAGAAAGTCAGCAAGCAACACCATTAGCAGAAGGCTTCAAAAACCAGAGGAGAGCTGTCCTGTTTCTGAGTTGTTCAAAGACAGAGGCCAGTGGCCTGAACTTATAATGGATTCTATTTGTCAAGAAATCTCTCTGTCTGGTGTCCTGACTTTGGAAGTGATGAGAAAGCTAACAACATCAATAGGTCAATTTACAGAATATCCACAGCCATTTAATTCACTAGATTAAAAGCAAGTAATAGCATCCATCAGATAATATTGTTCTGAATGCCAACAACTCCATGTTTAAAAAGTCTCTACCAGTACAGAATGCAAGGTCAGAATTAAAGCATTTTTCATGATTTATGAGATTATACATTAGGACGGCATGGTAGAACTATGGTAGGGGCTGCAAGGTTATTTACAAACTTGTACGAGATGAGCCTGAAGATAAACTTTATGGTACAAATTTGTATGATGTCCAGAAGTTTAAAAAAAAATTTATTATCAGGTGTGACTCCCTATTATTTTGAATTTTAATTAAAACATTTCAACATTTATAAGGCATTTATTAAAACATTTATAAAGGTGATCCAAAAGACCAACAGTTTGATACATTAAAGGAATTGTAATCTCATTCTTCCACTAATGCAGATTTCAAATTATCTATACTTTCAAAATCTATTAGGTAATTCTTTTGAAAAAAAGAACTGTTTTTATTGTGAACACAGTCATCAACAAACATAAATATCCCATTATACAAAGAAAAACAAGCAAAGAAGATTACATAAAAACTGTGAAATTCTGGTGGGTAGTTTGTTTTTTAAGAATATATATGTGTATACAACATATACACATGGATATTTGTTGTTCAATCATTTCAGTGGTTTTCAACTCTTCATGACTCCATTTGGGGTTTTCTTGGCAAAGATGCTAGAATGATTTGCCATGTCCTTGTCCAGTTCATTCTATAGATGAGAAACTGAAGTAATTAGAGTTAAGTGACTTGTTTAGGGTCACAGAGATAGTAAGTGTCTGAAGGCAGATTTGAACTTACAAAGATGAGTCTTCCTGGCTTCAGGTCCAATACTCTATCCACTGTGCCACATACATACATACATATATATATATGTGTGTGTGTGTGTGTGTGTGTGTGTGTATACACACACACACACGCATAAATATTTATATTAAATGTAACAAGACCGTAATACAAGCTCTCTGTGTTTGCTGCATTTTTTCTTCAAGGAATTTTTTAAATGATTTATCAATGCTCATCCCCCTCCAAATCCATCAATATCCACTAACTTACCATGCCCTGCCATCTACTAGAAACTCTCCCTTATAACAAATAGAGATAGTCCAATAAAAGAAATCAACACATTTTCCAAAGCTTAGAATTCATATTTCATTCTGCACCATTGCCTTCCAGGCAAGACATGGGAGATATGCTTCATTATAAGTCTTTTGAAATCATCATTTTGTATATTTATACATGTACATTTGTCTCTGACTATAGAACATTGGCTCTCTGAAGCTAAAGATAACTTCATTTTGTGTATTTGAATTCTGACCTACAGTAAGTACTCCATAAATTCTTGTTGAAAAGACACCTGTTGATTGTGGAATGGTTAAATCATACTAAATGAATGCAATGGAATATTCCTGTCTCTAAGAAATGATAAGCATAATGAATGCAGAGAATCATGGAAAGACATATGAAGTGATGCAAAGTGAAGCAAGCAGAACTAGAAAAACAATATAAACAATAGATCAAACTATATAACAGAACTGAACAACATCAACTGAATGCTGCAAAATTATAACAATCAAGCCTGACCCCAAACATAAGATGAGAAAACAGCTCCCCTCACTTCTTTGCAGAGGTGAATGATAATGGATGTGGAATACTGTATCTAAGACTTTTCAGATAAATTGGTTAGTTTTGTGGAACTTTTTTTTTCTTTTACATATACAAATATACATAAACACATATATGTGTATATACATACAAATACACACATATGGAAACATATATACTTACATATATACACACACACATAATAAAATGAGTTTTTCTCTGGGAGGGAGAGGGGAAGAAATACAGTAGAAATGTAGGTGTAATGAAAATAAAAGATAAAAATTTTTAATAAAGTGATTTTTGTTTGGCACTTTTCTCTATTTTGGTGAGAGTTCTAGGATCACTCAGAATTATTTTCCTTCATATTATTATTGCTTTCATTATATAAATTGTTCTGCTTGTGTTCATATTGGAGGACCTGCTGGTGCCCCTTCTTTTCTTATTGTATTTGTCTTTGATGTGATCTTGGTCAAGTAGCTTGATTTCTCTGGACTTTAGACTCTGAAAATGTAAAATGAGGGAATTAGACTATATGCCCTCTAACGTGCCTTCCAACTTTAAATTTATAATCTTGTAATCTTTCATCCTTTATTCCACTTCTCACATGTAAATTATATATTGCAACATTCTTCAGATTGCTTATGCCCTTCATATGTTTCCATCGCCCTCAAAGTCCCCTTAAATTTTGATTCTTCTGAGATGGTGGTATTCCATTAATCCTACTGACATGGATTACCTGGGAGAGCATTTCTATTAACAATATGGTAAGACAAATAGTTAGAAATTTCAAGGAAGCAGATTTTGGCTGAAGATAGGGAGAAAATTAGCCTGGCAAAAAAATAAAGATGGTTAAAAATAGAGTGGGCTACCATGGGAAGAAGTAGAGTTTCCTAGCAATTATTAGAAATTCAAATGGTACGTGGATGAGCTCCTCAGTAATGGTAAAGAGGGAATTAATCCCTCTAATATCAGCTCCCATAGGTAAAGAGCATTTCATATGGAGCTGGAGCACCTTGGTACAAATTCTAGCTCTTCCACTAACAAGCTCCATGACTGTTGCACAAACCATTTAGCTTTTGAGCACCAGATACTTCATTTGTAAAACAAAAGTAGTTCAATGAAATGATTTCCAAAGTCCTTTCAAGCTATCAATATATGATTTTCATAATTGTAAGCCTGACAACTTATTTCAGCCTGAGGTACTATTCATAATAAGAATGGGGTTCAATGGTAAATGGATCCATGTGAATAAAACATTCTTAAAGTAACATGGAGATACCACTTGCCTCACCATCTCATGACCTTGGCAGAAAAATATCTTTTGTTCATGTATCCTGGTTTGTTATATCAGGAAAAAAATGAATAGCACTAATAACCACACCTCCCCCCATCTCTCTAATTCCTCACAGTGAAGAGGAAGCTGAATTAGGGGTCATGGGATTATAGATTTCTATATAGATGGGATCAAGCTCAAGAAAGAGGATAAGTGACTTGTCCAAGGTTATAGACACAATAAGGGGAAAGGGAGAATGAGTCCTAAGACAATGAGATGGCAAAATGGAACTCACTATATTGCCCCCTGCTTCCAGGATTGGAAAAGGAAAATCTCCAATGGAGAGAGATATCTTCCCTTTCCCACCCCCAATACCAGAAGAGCAATCAGGCCCCATGTACTTGGAAAATTATGTCATATTTTGATTCACTCTGATCTTGTTTTCAACAATATCAGTAAGCTCATGCTTTGTGGATATTTTTGTTTTGTTTTGTTTTGTTTTGTTTTCCCACTTATGGTTGTTATAAGAGCTTGTTTTGGGGTTTTTGTTTTGTTTCGTTTTTAAAATAAAGAACATTTCCCTATTAAAAATTATTTACTGCCTTTCTGTCTCCAGCTGTCATTAAAATGCTTTTTTTTTACACAGATGCGAAAGCAGAATTACTAAATCTCCACACCCAAATGACCATTTTTGCTGGTAAATGATCTTTTTTTATGATAAACCCAGTGCATATGTACCCACAACACCTGGTTTTAACAAATTAGTTGTCTGAATGAAGCTGGCTCCAAGGGCGAATATCAGGGTAAAAACCCATGTGTTCTCTTCCTCCTACACCTCTTCCTCATTGACCCCCAACCTGTGCTTCATAGATTCTCTTGCCCTCATGCTAAGATACATTCAGGAGATCAGGATCAAAGCCCAAAGTCCAGTGAGACCTATAAATGCCATCTAGCCTCATTTTGTAAAAGAGTAAACTGAAAGCCAGAGGGTGGAAGTCATTTGACTAAGTCACAGGTAGCAAGCAGTAGAGCTAGGAATGAACAAGAGGATCTATTTAACTCTAAAAGTAGGACTCTTTACAGGGCACCATGCTGGTCAGTGATCTCATTAATGAGAATGCTCCCTCTAACAATGTGCTTTGTGACCCATTCATATCCACCCACATCTGACCTTGTCTTTCTGTAAGTTCATCACAGAGGATCTTCGCAGTGAACTAGGGGCCAGCCCTCTTCCTGTTTTCTTGATACCTTGAAAATAACAGTGGAAGAAATGGGATCTCATTGGCCATCCCTTGCCTTCAACCATAACCAGTCCATCTTTTTCAGAAAAACTTTTCTTGAGCAACACCTTTTACATTTCAGCTTACACAGACCCTGTCACCATGATCCTCTTTATCTACTAAACCTATGTGACCTTGAATATATTACAACCTCTCTCTCTCTCTCTGTCTCTCTCTCTGTCTCTGTCTCTCTGTCTCTCTGTCTCTCTCTCTCTGTCTCTCTCTGTCTCTCTCTCTCTGTCTCTCTCTGTCTCTCTGTCTCTGTCTCTCTCTCTGTCTCTCTCTGTCTCTGTC
>NW_027185810.1:7795594-7805594 GCF_028583685.1 Petaurus breviceps papuanus | reverse complement strand
ATGGTTAGCACAATTGTGGCAGCTTCACGAGGAGGAGAATATCTGCCCACTCTCACTTCTGAACACTGCCACACAATGACTCTACTTCTTGCAGCCATAGATGTTATACAGCTCAGACAATATAGAATCATAGAGCCAGAATCTTTTACCTGGGAGGGATGGGGAGAAATCTTCCAGTACAGGAATTTTTGACCTGGGATCCATTTCTAGAGGTCCATTATCTTGGATGGGTGGAAAATAACATATTTCTTTCCATTGACTTCTAACTGAATTATTTGAACATTTCTTTCTTTTTTTTTTAAAGCAATCCGGGTTAAGTAACTTGCTCAAGGTTACAGAGCCAGTTATTTCTGGGTGTGCTGCTGAGTATTTGAGCCCGGATTTAATCCAGGTCATCCCAACACTGGAGCGGGTGCTCTTACTCACTGAGCCACCTGGCTGCCCCTAAGCAATTGGGGTTAAGTAACTTGCTCAAGGTTACACAGCCAGGTGTTTCTGGGTGGGTGCTAAATGTCTGAGCCCGGGATTCGATCTCCAGGTCTTCTCAACACTGGAGCCGGTGCTCTTACTCGCTGTGCTACCTGGCCGCCCCAGAACATTTCTTTCAATTATAAATTTTACAAAAAGAATTATTCGGAGAATTTCTTAGAAATTCTAATTTAGAATTTAATTAGAATTCTAAAATCTAAGAAGAGATTTCTTAGGTTTCACCAGCTTCCAAAGGGGCCCATGACACACACACACACAAATATAAGGAAGGGGTTGAAACCACTCTATCCCATTTTAGATCTGATTGAGAATGTGTCAAATGATCGCTCAAATATTAAATTAATAAAAAGACTTTAGACCAGAGGTGTGTAAATTGAGTTAGGAAAGTTTGTGTGTGTGTGTTAGTTAGTTAGTTAATGTGTGTGTGTTTTGATAAGAATATTTCAAAATAATTGGTTTTCTTTATAATCTTATGTACTTTCTTTTATGCATTTAAGAACTTTTTATTTTTTTTGGTTCATCAGCTTTACCAGACTGCCAGAGGGGAACAAAACACATAAAAAGTGTGAACAAGCTCTGCCTTATACTAAATGGTCTTCAAATTAGAATGAAGTTAGTTACATTAAAAAAAAAGAAGAAGAAGAATTTGTTTTTCTGAAAGGCTAAGGAAATTAGACCAGGTCCCAAGGATCATCTATAAATTATCAAGTGAATTGAGAAAGGTAACCAATTCCAGAAATTATAATGTGTGAGTTTCTAGCACTCTCCTAACAAGGAACCATGTAGGGAAGAAAGGCCTTGTCTTTGGTCTCCTTTCCCATCTCCCTTTGATCAGAGAAGACTTTGACAGTTCTGTAGACTATGGAAAATGTTGGACCTCCTCTGGCACCATAGCAGATCTCATCTTCCCATTGGTATGCTAAATGGCATCACTGAATCAGCTCTCAGGAGTGTCTACGATTAGGGGTGGGGAGTCTGAAGCCTCAAGGTCACACAGGGCCCTCGAGATCCTCAAGTGCAGCCCTTTGATAAAATCCAAAGTCCAAATTCAAAGGGTCACATTTGAGGACCTAGAGGGCCACATGTGACCTCGAGGCCACAGGTTCCCTACCCCTGGTCTATATCATTGGGAGCCAAGACTAAATTGGATTCATAACTCTATGAGGAGCTCAGCAAAGAGACTATACCTTTCCTAAAGGAAACTTCTTTAGCAGCCTGCAAATGAGACAAAAGGCCTTCTAGCAACCAAGGAACTATAAGTTACTCCTTAACCATATATATTCTCTAAAGTTGGTCCCCCTTTCCTCTGATTTCTGTATGTACTGGTGAGAAAAGGTATCATAAACTTTGGGGACAGATGTGTTTTATAACAACTAATGTTAATGTAGTATATCAGTAAATACTCCTTTCTACTACTTATTTAAGGATAAATGACCACATTATTTGAAAGTGATAATCATAGGAGGAAGCATGTCAGTAGGCACCTATGCAAAGGCATCAAAGATTTACCTACAGTCCTTCAGTTGCTAATATCTGAGGGGAAGAAGTAGACAAACTCTGGGGACCTGACTCATGGGAGTCTAGATGAGGGTCCTTTGAGCTCATATGATCTACACAGATGAACACCAAAGAACTGAAACAATGTGGTTAAGGTCACATAGCTCATCAATGTTATGAATGAGATAAGAATACAGTTCTGTCCCTACCAAAATTTCTTCCTTCACAGCTTCATAACAGTGACTTCTTATAATTTGTCCCCAACACTGAGAGATAATTTGAAAATAAATATTCTTATTAGCCTTTCTGGGTCTCAATTACTCATTTGTAAAATGAGTCAAAGTTTCATATATATATCCAAAGTTGCATGTGTATATACATATACATACAAGTACATATAGAAGACAAAAATCATTCCCTAATGTATGGGTATATTTGTACAATACATATATGTTCATTTCATATGTAATGCAATATGAATGCAATGAAGATATATTCTATATTGCTATGTGTGCATATATATTCATCAATCAATCAATAAACATTTAATAAGTGAACATTGCATGCCAGTTACTGTGCTAAGTACTGGGGATGCAAAAGAGGCAAACTATAATCCATGCCCTCAAGGAACTTACAATCAAATGCAGGAGAAAATATGCAAAGAAATATATACAAAGCATAGTTAGTCTTTCACAATATAATTACTACAGAAATAATTTGGATAACTATACATGTACAACCTATATTGAATTGCTTATCTTCCCAGGGGGGGTGGGTGAGGAGGGAAGAAGGGAAAAAATCTGGAACTCAAAGTCATAAAAACAAATGTTTAAAAAAAATTTTTTTCATGCAACTGGGAAATAAGATATACAGGTACTGAGGTATAGAAACCCATCTTGGCCTACTAGAAAGTTAGGGGGCGAAGGGGGAGGATATAAGAGGGAACAGATTGGGGAAAGGGGTATTCACTAGGCTTGCTATTTTGGGGTGGGAGGTAGGGGAAGGACAGGGAGAAAAAAATTGTAACTCAAAATCTTGTGGAAATGAATGTTGAAAACTAAAAATAAATCAAACTGAAACAAAATGTCTCTGTAGAAGAGTCACAAAATTCATCACACCTTTTGAACCAATAATTTTATTGCTAGAATTTAAAATAAAGATATCATAAAAATATTTTAAAAAAGAAATATATACAAAGCAAGCTATGTACAGGATAAATAGGCAAAGGCACTGGAATTAAGAAGGGATGGAGAAGGTTTTCTCAAGAAGGTAAGATTTTAGTTGGGACTTAAAGAAAACCATGGAGGTCAATAGTTGTAGTGAAGGAGGGAGAGCATTGCAGGCATGATGGATAGGCAGGAAAAAAAGTGCCAGGAGCTGAGAGATAGAATGTCTTGTTCATGGAACAACCAGGAAGGAGGCCATTGTTACTAGATCAAAGACTAGTGTAAAAGATTAGAAAGAAATAAGGGGAGTAGGTTATAAAGGGCTTTGCAAAAGACAGTATTTTTTATTTGCTCTTAGAGGCAATGGAAAGGCACTAGAATTTATTCTGTAGGGAGGTGAGAAGATCAGACCTACATTTTAAGAAAATCCCATTAGTGGATGAAGGGAGAATGGGTTAGATGGGGAGAGGCTTGAGGCAAGCAGACACACCAGCAAGCTATTGCAATATTCTACATGGGAGGTGATGAAGGCTTGCACTAGAGTGGTGCACTGTCAGAAGAAAGAAGGGGGAATATTAGAGATATGTTGGAAAGATGAAACTTACAAATCTTGGCAGCAGATTGGAAATTGGGAGGGGAGGAAGGAAAGACAGTGAGGAATCCAGAATGATTCTTAGGTTGAATCTGAGGGAATGGGAGGATGCCATCTACAGTAATAAAACAGGGAGGACGGTTTTAGGAGAAAAGATAAATGACTTCTGTTTTGGACATAGTGGGTTTAAGATGTCTACTGGGAATCCAATTTGAAATGTCTGAAAGGCAGTGGAGATATGAGATTGGAGGTCAACAGAGAGTTTGGATCAGGATAGGTAGATTTAAGAATCATCAGCATAAAGATGATAATTAAATCCATGGGTACTGAGCTCACCAAGTGAAATAAGACAGAGGAAAAAGAGAAGAGAGACAAGGACAGAATCCTGAAGGACATTTTTTGGTTAAAGGGCATGATCTAGAAGAGAGTCCCAAAAAGGAGAGCTCAGATAAGTAAGGGGAAAACTAGGAGAGAATGTTGTCCCAAAAATCTAGAGAGAAGAGAGTATCAGGGAGCAAAGAATGATTGACTATCAAAAGGTTACAAAGAAGTCAAAGAGAATGAGGATTGGAAAAGACCACTTGGACTTGCCAATTAAGAGGTCAATAACAACTTTGGAGAAAGCAGTTTTGGTGGAGTGCTGAGATCAGAAGCCAGATAGTAAGAGATTAAGAAGAAAATGAAAGTAGAGGGATCTATTGTAGACAGCAGGGCAGAAGAGACATAGGACAATGTACGATCATAGTTAGCAGGGATGGAAGACTCAAGCAAGGGTTTTTCAGAAAGAGGGAGATGTGGGCATGTTTATAGGCAGTAGACAGGGAGAGATTGAAAATAAGTGAAAAAGTGATGACAAGAGGGGGCAATCTGTTAGAGAAGATGAAATGGAATGGGATTGTTTGAACAAGTACCCTTGACAAAGAGTCAGGCCACTTTGCCCTCTGAAGCAGGGGTAAAGGAGGAGACATTGGCAGAAGACACCTGAGTGATAGGAGATGTGGAAGGGGAGAAGAGGAAGTTCATAGCAAATAGCTTTATTTTTTTTCCTATAACATATGAGGTAAAGTTCTCAGCTGAGAAAGTGGGAGGAAAAGGAGGGACGGGAGGTTTGAGGAGGAATGAAAATATTTGGAAGAGCTGCTATGTAGAGAAGGAGAGTGAGGGGAAAGTATATATATAAGTATATATATAAGGGAAGTATAGTAGGATTGCTTAGCAGCAGTGAGGGTCCAGTTGAGATTGTGTATCATAAATTTTAATGGACCCAGTTGCATAGTTTTTATCTTTCTTCATTTAAACAGCATGTGTGTAGGAGGAAAGATAACAAATGGTGGGAGTAACCCAACTGAGGGTTATCTGAATGTAATCAGCAAAATGATTAGGGAGTTAGGGATTCAAGAGAGGAGGACTGTGTAGAGTTTAATCCATTTACCTAAGGGTAGGAACTTGTCCTTTTCTCAGGACTCTGCGATCACTGTCTCCTAGAGTTTCCAAGATTTCTGTTCAGCATTATACCGCTTACATCAATCACATATCACTTTATTCATGAATGCCCTTTATGTTCCTTGTCTTATCATTAAGCAGTGCTCTCCAATCCTGTTTTCTGGCCTATTTTTCTTGTTTGAGATAAAAGCCATATTTAGGGAGGAGCAGAGCTGGGACACAATTCTCATCCTCCAGACCCTGATGGGTTATATATACCCCACTTGCAGTATATGCCTCCAAAAGATGTTACTATCCATGATTCCTATAGTGTCACTGTTCCCAGAGCTATAGAAGGCCATGTATCTGAAATTAGGTTTTAGAAAGAATAATGCACAGCAGACCCTTCCATGGGATTCTTTCTCTCTTTTCCCTTGCTTTTTTCCAGTGGCTTTTTTGAAAGTGAAACAGATGCCACAGATCAGAACAAATAGAAAATCACCTGGAAAAAAAATTGGAAATGAATGAGAATGAAACCTGCAAACAAACGAAAGCAGTGTGTTTAAGGCAGGGCTGCCAGAGGAGCCCATACAAATGGACAGATAGGACTATTACCAAGCCCATTCCAGATAACAGTGCTTCTGACTCCCAGCCCTAGCATAAAGCTAGACTTTGAATGACAAACTATCTGAAAATGGTTGGCAGGAGACAATTGTCTGTTGCCTCTTTTCTTCAGTAGCTGGGGTTCAGAAACAACTCCAGGACTGACCCTTTTCATTACTAGGTGAAGCTAAATATAGGAGACGTAATGAAAAACCCCTGTTTAGAATGATTCTGAATGTAATGCAAAGATATTCTGTATTGCTAGCCTTTCTATTTCCTTACCTTTGCTACAGAGCTCATCTTGCAGGAGAGAGGACAAAATGGCATTTTGGTTTTCTTTCCTTACTTTAAAGGAAATTCCTGGTGATGGGAGTTGGTGTTAGGGAAGAAACCAGTAAGGATTTTTTTCCCAGTCCAATTGTTTCTCATTTCCCCTTGAGAGAAAGACTATGGGTTTGTTCACGAGTGTAGGTGAACTTGTAGGCTCTTCTATCCTACAGCTGATAGGCTACCAATATAGGAATTTCTGGGCTGGCTGATGACAGGGGAACCCTTACTGAATGTATTGTTCTGTTCTTGAGCAAAAGCGTGTCCTTGATCTCCAAACAATAAGCAAATGGGGCAACATAGCTGAGTGGTGACAAGTCTTCCTGGTGTCTGATATTCAAAAAAAAGAGAAAAGGAAAACGCAAAGAAAAGATATCATGATCCTCAACCAGCTAAATATTTGTCTGATGTTGGGACCAAAGGTAACAAGAAGACAGAATGAAAATACATTTTTCTCCCCTTACAGGTGCTAAGTATACATTGTTCCAATTAGAAAAATCCCCTTTATATATTTAGCAGTGTTTGAAGTAGACTGAAAAGGAAAGGATGCAGACGGCTTCAGGCTAAAGCAGGTTCTTCAAACCAGCTTTTGTTGCATCAATGTGAGTCACTTAATAATTCATATTTCAGAATACATTAATGCAAATGATAATTTTACCCTGACTTTGGAGGTTTAAATATTCAACACAAGCAATTTATATATATATGTATGTATTCTGTTCATTTTCTCAGGTAAAATTGTTTAGATATATCTAACATGCTGGTTTTACTTGATGTAGAACATACATATTTTGCCAATTTTTAGTAATGTGGAATAAAGAAAATTACTCACATTTTGCTTAATATCAATAGAATAATTTTGTAAAATAAAAATTTGTAAAGTTTAAGAGACGACTTGTTTAGATTTCCTGAATATGTGGATGGATAGGGAATTAAAAAATATATATATTATGACCCATCAGGAACATATTCTATTGGTTTTTAGATGAACATTGTCAGAAAGTAGTTACTCCTTTCTAGAGACAGTGTCTTTGAAGTAGTTAATTCTGCGTGAAGAAGAGAGAAATTAGAAGAGTTCTGGACAATAATTAACAGCTTGTGTAAAACTGCCCTGAGTTATTTTTCAACACTTAGTGTAAGGTAGTCTTCTTCCTATGATTCTTTCCAAAGAAGAGATCAATATAGTTTTGAAGAGCTTTCAAGTACAAGCATTCCCTGAGTTTCAAACACCCGACGTATGACTAATCCTTACATAATAACACAGAGAATCCCACAGTTCATGCCTCTCCGTTCCCCCAGCACATAACTGCCTGAGAGTGGCTCTGCGGCACCTTAAAAGAACAACCAAAATGTATTGGACCAATGATTGTCCAAAGTCTCTCTCCCAAACCTGCAGATCTTCTTCTCCAGTATCCCTTTCCCACCTCCACTCCCACCAATCTCTTTACCACCTCCAAATCCTTTCCAGGCTTTGAGATGGCAGAGTGGATAAAGTTCTGGACCTGTAGTCAGGAAAATCTGAGTTCAGATGTGACTAGTTATTTACTAGCTCTGTGACCCTGGACAAATCATGTAACATATCTCTCCCTCAGTTTCTTCAACTGTGAAAGGGGAAAATAATACCTACCTCCCAGCCTGTGGTGAGGATCAAATGAGATAATATTTACAAGTGCCTGGCACATAGTGAGCACTTAAATGTTTTCCCCCTCTCCCTCCTCCTTCTGCATTCTGATTTTACTTTCACTATGGTATTAAGGAAAATACTTCCTCCTCCTCTTCTTCCCTCTGCTCAGCTTTTCCTTTTGTTGTGTTTTCACTTTCAGTTTTATTGATGTGTTTTGTTTTCACATTATGCACATTTATATTACTCCCACTTTATGAGAGATCTTTTGCAACAAAATACACATGAACTAAAACTGATGGTGCCATGACCTCTCCTCTGAAAGTTTATGCAACATTTCATATTTGTAGCAACCCCCTCCCCACCTCTCTTGGAAACAAACAAACAAAAAAAGAATTCAATTTTTTCTTCCTCCCACCCTCTTAATATTCTCAAAAGCTGCCTTCAAAAACCCCACAATAGTCTTTATTGAGTTCATCATCTTGTAATTAAATCTGATTTTCTTTCTTGAAGTGTTGAAGTTTCTTTAAGCATTCAAGTATTCAAGATGAAATCCCATGTCAAGTTATTTTTCTCATTGAATTACCAGTATTAAAGCTATATTGCTCTATTTTCATCTAAAATGCATAATGTTTCAGGAAGGGGTCCACAATAGAAAGAACTTTTAGATTTAAAGACATGGGCTGGAATATCAGGCCCTTAGACCTTTGGCAAGTTACTAAATAACTCTGAGCCCCAAATTTCCTTCTTCACAAAAATATAGGGATAAAAAACACTTGTACTACTAATGTCATCTGGGTAGTAAGTTGGCACAGTGGACAGAGCACCATGCCTGGACTCAGGAAGACCTGAGTTCAAAACCAGACTCAGACACATACTAGTTGTGTGATCCTGAGTGAGTCACTTAACCCTGTTGCCTCAATTTCCTCATCTGCAAAAAATGAGCTGGACAACCTGTAAGGGAGTAAAGAAAAGATAGACAGCTCCGAATACAATGTGTAGTACTTATTAAATCAGCTTTCTTGAAATGGAAATTTGTTGCTTTATATTTTGAATCCTTTCTTATGTTCTGCTGTGCACTTGGCAATGTTCGTTTTTTCTTTTCTTATTTTGTATTTAAGTTCAAAACTTAAAAAGTAAAATTTTTAAAAATGAGCTAGAGAAAGAAATGACAAATCACTCTAATATCTTTGCCAAAAAAAAAAAAAAAACCCAAATGGGGTCATGAAGAGTCTGAAAAAACTAAAAATGACTGAACAACAAAGTCACTTTGTAAGCCATAAAGTCCTACATAAACGTCAAACTTTACCACTTTTTTTTTTTTATCAAAGATAGGTAGTTGGTACAATGAATAGAGTGTTAAACCTGGAATCAATAAAACTACAGCACAAATCTGGCCTCGGACATTTACTAGCTTTGTGACTCTGGGCAAGGGTCACTTAAACCTTGTGCCTCAGTTTCCTTCTCTGTAAAATGAGGACAATAAAAGCACCTGCCTTCCAGGATTGTTGTGAAGATAATGAGATACTATTTGTAAAGGACTTTTTAAACCTAAAAGTGCCATATCAATGTTAGCTATTACTATTACTAACATCATTTAAGTATGATATACTGAATGCAGTGATAAATTTTAACCTAGGAAGATCTTGGTTGAAATCCTGTCTTGGACACTTACTAGCTATGTGACCTGTGGCAAATTAGGGAACTTTTCTGTGCCTCAATTCCCTCATTTGTGAAATGAGGTGCTTGTACTAAATGGCTTCTAAGGTTTCATCAAATGCTTATATATATATACATGAGAAACAGCTTGTTGTCATTATCCATCAGTGGCAGCAGCTTATACTAGCAAGCAAATACTATTTATCATATTTATTTATTTTCAAAATTATTTTATCATATTTATCATATTATTTTATCTTAATTATTATATTTTCCAACTCCCAGAGAAACAACTTAGAAATGTTTAGAACACAATCTATTTGCAAGTTAGAAACTGCCTAGATATGTCTTGCTCAATTTCTAGAGTCCTCCATATTCATTCAAAGACTGAGGGAGATGAGCTATACTTTTGAAAAAAGAATTATAGGAGCATTGTCTCATTGTTTACCAATTCCTGGGGCTCCCTGGCTAGGTGAACTCTCTTTTATCATAGGGAAGATACATCTGTACACCTTCCAATGCATACTTTAAGAGCAACTTAAAATGAATTGTGATTTTCCTCCTGTAAGAAATAAATGTTTTTCCCTTCCTTCCTTCCTTCCTTCCTTCCTTCCTTCCTTCCTT
>NW_027185810.1:7787755-7795494 GCF_028583685.1 Petaurus breviceps papuanus | reverse complement strand
TCCTTCCTTCCTTCCTTCCTTCCTTCCTTCCTTCCTTCCTTTCTTCCATGTAGGCCATTGGCAGGAAAATGTAGAGAGCAATATTGTTTTAATACCTGCAATTCAATGAGAAATACTGCTAGAGGGGAGAATTGGGCTCATCTTTCTATATTCTTGTGGTTTATATGGGCTTTGTCCTTTTCTGTTTGGCCATAAACATAATTAATCTACTTCCTTAAATACTTTTATTTTAAGACAAGCAATCCTTTCAGGTGTTTTTCAACATAAGAATTAAAAATGATGCTATGACAATCAAAGATAAATTCTTAAAAATCCCAAGTTAGGGTTAAGGATAGGCAATTTAGGCAGCTGCTTAGGGCACAAGACAGAGGGAGCAATTAAGGATACATTTTAATATTAATATTTGCTAATAAATGTATATTAAGGACAGAAAATTTTACTTTTCATAACACCTGGGTAATGATTTGAGGATAAGTAAAATCAAATGGGTGATAGTTAAAGCTGGAAGCTACAGGTGGATAGCCACACTAGGGGTGGAGGGGTAGGAAAGTACAAATTTCCAATTCAAAGGCACAATCTGAAACCTTGCCTAGGGTGAGTGAGTGTCTGGTCTGGCCTCTGTAGCAGATGCTGAGTTACAAGGGAGAGAAGCTGGTGGCCCTCAGCTATGGAATAGAAAATGCCCATCAACACAGACATCCTGAAGGCCTTATTTACAAATGTGAATCAATGTGACTCCCAAATGAAAAGCATTTCTTCCCTTCTACCCACCCCACAATACCAACCAAGTTTAACAAAATGCTTGGCTCTTTAAGAAATAAAAGCAAATGAAAATGAGTAAAAATAATTTGTTACAAATGAATATTACAACCTAGGGCTATAAATATGGTAGATTATTGGAATTCATTTTCCCTCTTTAAACCTCTACATAAAGCATAAAACTCCCCATGACATGCTGTATTGGTCAATGCATCTCTGTAAGAAGGTGTTTTGTATCTCAGAGGTAGCATAAGAGCCATTAGATGTGGGTGTTGCTATGGAAACTGTTCTTTTTTAATTGAATAGCATAGTAAGTAGTCTTGTAAAACCCACCAACCCGGAACTTGGTAGTGCCCCAAGGCAGCTTTAACTTAAGCACCTTCTCTTTGTCTTTTTTTTTTAATCTCTTTTGGGGGAAGTTCAGGTATCTGAATGTTCTTTACCTGCTGAAGAAGGCTGATGCACTTTGTGACTGAAATTCCTACTTTACTGACCATAGATATTTTTTAAGTAAGGCATCACATCAGTGTGAGGGAGAAAAAAGAATGAAACTAGGAAAATCAGCACCTATTTACAGGAATAATACATCGGAACTTTTAACTGAGGATTAGTCAATAGGACTGAAGATGTCTAAGACCAAACCTCAGCTTTTGATTATCTCAATTCATCTGTGTTTTTCTACAGCAGAGCTTCTAAGAACTGAGATAGAAACATTAAGCTTAACAATTGTTTAGCATGAAAATAAACCCTGAGCAATTGACCAATAAGTTTTTAAGTATCCATATGATTGATCCAAAATTTATGTTCAACTATGATATTTAATAGTCCCACCCTCATTCTTTGTTTCTACTCATAATGTAGTACCTCGCTACCTCCTCTTACAATAGTTCCTACAGAAAAGTAACTCTAGGTTCAAGGTACTTTGTGGGTTTGTATCCACTCAAAATCATGGCTCATGAGCCCCTGCTGTTGAGGTTTGGGGTTTAGGGATGCTCAAGACCCCAAAATACCAACACGCCGGGTCCTGTGAAATGAATTCGACTCAAGCCTTCTCTCAACCAAAGAAAAACAAAGTTTATTAAAGATCCACCATACTGGAAAGACTCTGAAAGACCCTAAGTATTTGGGATGCTTATTGTTGACAAACTGGCCAGAACAATGTGACACAGACTGAGTCTGTACTAGACTGAATCTCAGCACCTTCATGGAGGTAAGATGGATCTTATATGCAGAAAGATTGTGGGAGGGATCTAGGGGTAGTCTAGAGGAGGAGTTTGGGGAAGGTCTTGAGGGGGAGTCTAAGACAATCTTGAGAAACTGAGGTCAGACTGCAGGAATGGGATTAAGGGTGGGAAATAGTTGAAGACTACCTGGAGATGACAGACAATGGAGGGCTAGGCTAATTTAAGGGTAACAGATTTGGGTATAGATATTTTGATGGGATCAAGGATGGGAAGTATCTGGACAATGGAGGGCTAGGCTAGGTTAAGAGTAATAGATTTGGGCCTAGCTGTAATAAAAGTTTTATGGCCTCAGGCAAATGGCTTATCAAGTGGGAAGATTCAAGGAGGTTCCCAGAGTCTGTACCCCATCACTACCTCTGTGTTTCTTTTTACTTGTTAGTCAGAAGATGAAATCAGTTTGTTGCAGTCTAGGGGTCTCAGAAACCCTGAAATGCAAAGGCAAAGGGTACATGTCTGCCTTTAAAGAATTTGACCACTCAAGCCTTCTTTCTGTCCTTTATTAAAAACACCTGTTGGGGTAGGGGAGCTTCCTAGTGAGTCTGACCATTTGGTAGGGACAAGACTGACTTTTTTTTATATAGCAAAAGATTGTGGGAATATTTGGATGGAATCAAGGAGTGGCAAATAGCCTGGGGTAATCCAGAGGTAACTGAGAAGGGGTGTAGATGGGATTAAAGGTTAGAAAGTAGTCTGGGGTGGTCTGGAGGTAACAGACAAAGAAATCCAGGGCTGGGTCAGGGACACAATGAAAGGACAGCAGAAAGGATTATTGAGTATCTAGGTAAGGATGTATGGGAAAGTTCTGGAGTTGGGTTGTGTTTTGGGGGTCCAGGTCCTATACTCTGTCAGGTTTCCTTAGGGACATACTATCCCATATATATACATGTATTATCAAAGGGAAGAATGGTCACACAAAGAAAGTCACATATGGGGGAATATACAGAGGGAATACACATGGTCAGGACATTTATATGGTATGGTAACTCATGCCTCCAACAGTCAAGATTGTTGATGTTTTCAGATCATCCACCTACTCTCATGGACCTACTTTCTACTGTGCATTGTCTTCTCTGCTATTTCCTATTTCTTTCTCAGTGCTGTTCTTGCTGCTACTGTCTAGCAGGTCACAATTCTAATCTTAGCTAAGGTGCTATGTCTTCCTCATAAACCAAGGGTTCTTAAAAGCTTTAGTGTGTCATGAATCCCTTTAGCCATCAGATAAAGCCTATGGATCCTTTAAAAAGATACACCCATACACACACATATATACATACACATACATTTATGTATATATATATACGCATATATACAAAGACATATATAATATATACATATATTCATTATTTAAGGAAATGTTAGATTTCAATTAGAGGTTAGTAAAAATAAAGATGAATTTATTTTTTCTATCCAAGCTCATGTACTTCTTGAAATCCTTCCACATCTGTGGATCCTATCTACGTTAAGAACCCTTGCGCTAAGAGAAGTTGACTCTGCAATCTCTCTAATTCTTATCTTTTAATTTTATAATATAATATCTGAGTTTCAGTTCCTTTAGTAAGAAATCAGGACCTTACATACCATTATGGCTTCTACTACATAAAAAGAAAAGAATGTCAGGTTCCAGAGTATTGGACCCAACAGTAAAGCTATTTTGGAACACAGAGCAGCCAGGCAGCTAATATAATATCACAGCCCTTTAGTATGTATTTTGAAATACATTTCTTTCTAACTTATATCTCACTTAGGATCATAAAGTCCCCTTTTAAGTACAGTGAGTTCCAGATTGTCAACCCTTATTCCTCCCCACCCCCAAACACTTTGGAAAAACCAAATTTAAACAAACTACTGAGGTACCCTGGATTCCCTCAAACCTCCATATCTGATTTTCCTATGTAAAGGTATGGCTTGGGGAAAAGCAAGAACTAAAAGTCTAGATAAAATTGCTGGGAGCTTTGTTTTCAATTTCTGCCTTCCACATGCAAATGTGGGGAAAAAAAAACAACTTCCCAGGATTTGAGCTGTACTATACTGAGACATAGATTGAGTGTTATTAACATCGAGAGAAACCTCTGTAACTTAATGACTGATTCTATAATAATGGGATGACAAGAATTCTTTTTTATTATTTTCCCATATGTTTGTTAATTTGGAGGAAAAAAAATGTTGGAAACTGGATGGGTGGGAGGACTAAAGAATGGTGATGTTTGGAAACTGAAGAAGAGTTATTTTATGCCAGTAAATGGAATTTTAAAAATTTCCCAGCCTGGGGCCATGATGAGGTTGATGAAAACATATCATGCTGGAATTACTAACTAACATTGCCATAAAAAATTCTCACTGCTGAGCAGCACCCCACTTGTCAACATACCTCAGGCACAGGGATAATTAAGGAGGCTTGATGGTAAATTTAGCACTGGGCTGTCAACATGGGGCACAAATACCATCGAATCTTAGAGGTGGAAGGGATAGTTACGGTCATCTAGTCATTTAGTCCATCTTTCACAGAATGCACAAATCCCTTCTAAAACTACATTTAAGACAGAAGAGATTTCCTAAATAGTTATTCTAATGTTATTTAGTGGCTAATAAACCCAGTTGGTGATTCCTTTAAAAACTATTTTATCATGATTTTATCTAACATCAGCATGTATATTTCAATATACAAAGAAAACAGTAGGGTTGTATATGAAATTGTAAATTTCAGGTATGTACAGTTAGCTTTTAAAATACATATTAAGGGGCAGCCAGGTGGCACAGTGAGTAAGATCACTGGCCCCAGAGTCGGGATGACCTGGGATCGAATCCGGGCTCTGATACTCAGCACCACACCCAGAAATAACTGGCCATGTAACCTTGAGCAAGTTACTTGACCCAAATTGCTTAATAAATAAATAAATAAAAATAAAATATATATTAAATTTAACCAGTAGGAATAAAATTACTCTGCTTTGGTCCTTTTTTGAACTTCTTTTTGTTTTCTGCTCTGTATTTTCAAACATTTTATTAATGGTCTTTTAATCCTTCTTTCTTTCTTTCCTTCCTTCCTTCCTTTCTTTCTCTTTCCCTCTGTCTTTCCTTTTCTTCTTCCCTTTCTTCCCCCTTCCTTCCCTCCCTTCTTTATTTTTTTTCTTTTCCAATTTCTGTCACATCACATTAACTCACATTCCCCGTGCCCACCAAAATAAATGAATGAATGAATAAATAAATAAATAAGCACAGCATAGTGCATAGGATGTTGAACTTAGATTCAGGAAATCCTAGATTCAAATCTGACCTCAGTCACTTACTAGCTATCTGACTCTGGGCAAGTCACTTAACCTTTGTGTCTCAGTTTCCTCACCTACAAAATGAGGATAACAATATCACCTGCTCCTTAGGGTTGTTGTAAGAATAAATGTGATAATATTTTTCTCCCCATTTCTTAAAATACAATATAATGCCAGATAGTCAAGTGGAATGTAATGGAATACTATTGCACCATAAGATACAATGAATTTGACTCATTCATAGAAACTTAGGAAGATCTGTAGGAACTGATACAGAGTGAGATGAGCAAAATCATAATAATGGACAAGAAAGCACATTTGGAAAATTCCAATCACCATTTCTTCAAGACTTCTCTTTTCTCTTATGTCATTTTATGAGCTTGTAAATGGCACTGAGATTATTTTAAGGTATTCATAATGAATGATAACTAATATTTATCTATTTTTATCTTTCCAGACTGTGATTTCATTGCTATAGGAAGCCCTTAATGAGGAAACCCAAATCTTAGCAGACTGCCCCATGCTCCTGGAGAATTGCCCAGGGTTACTTAGAGGTGATGTGATTTGCCCAGAGCTGCTCAGTCAGCATGGGGTAGAGGCCCAACTTGAACCCAGTTTGTTGTCACTGTGAGGAAAGTTCGCTAGTATGTGATGGCAGCTCAAGCAACATTTAGATTGTGCTGAAATTTATATAGTGATTTAAACATATTATCTTATTTGAACCTTACAAAATCTCCATTAAGAAAGTATTTCAGGTGTCCTCATTTTACAGATGAGAGAACTGAAGCCAAAAGACCTTAAGTGACTTCCTTTTTGTCACACGGATATTAAACGTCATGGACAAGAACCCTCTTTCCATGCTGCCTTCCCATATTGATTTCCCCACTGCTTCTATGCAGTACATGTAATAAATAGAGTGTTGGCCTCAGAGTCAGAAAAATTTAGTTTCACATCCCACCTTTGATACATACTGACAATGTAACTGGGCAAATAATTTAATCTTTCAGGATCCTAGGCAATTCTCTAAACCAATATCCACTGAAGAACAGTTACTGAACGATTTTGAGAGGCAGGGAGATTCTCTCTTCTGTGGGAGATGCCTGCTGCAGTGAAATCATAGACTTAGTCCAAAACTGAACCAAAACTAACTGACAGAATGTGAGAAAGCAATAGTATGAGCTATTTCTTGTATCCTAACCCTCACACTAAGTCAAAAGGAACTCAGTAGAAGCAATTAATTCAAAAGATGATGTAAATAAAAGGCAAACACAATCTACCAGAAAGGATGACCAAATGTAATCATTCTCATGTCACAAGGAGGCCTCAGTACAAGTCAATGGTTTTGAAGTTGGTTGTCTCATACCATGCATACTTTGGAATGTTGCTATGGCATCAATTCCTCTTTCTTCTGGAGTTCTGTGCCTCAGGTGTTTTCTCCAGCTGCTACTGTCATCTCTGTGGATAGAGATGAATTGTGAAGTAGACTAAGCACCACTCAAACTTGTTGCCCCCAGACCCAAACCCTTGCACTGAGACCTCTAAGCCCCATTCAGATGCCCTTTTTCTGTGGAGTGAGGATGAAAGAAGGTTCTATCAGAGTCATCTTTTTTTTTTTTAAGGTGCACCATGTGACTGGAACAGTGAGGTTTGACTCAGAAGTGCTAAGATATCATCCTAAGGTTTTTCTGTTGTCCAAAGTCACATAGCAAATCTAGGAAGACACACTTTGTCTCTGTTTCCCCCACCTGAAAATAAAGATTCTAAAGCTTTCCACTTGTTTACTCCATGGGGTGTTCTGTGGATTAATGAAGTGTTGAACCAGATGCTCAGCCTAGTGGGGATGTGAGACAATTTTAGAGGTGCATTAACAAGCGATTATTTAGGGCACTTCAGCAATACCTATCCTAATGGCTTACAATTGTCAATATAGTGCTTAAAGTGCCCAATATATATCAGAAGGATCTTGCTTGGGTAGCAGGAAGGAAAATTCTCTTAGCATGAAAATCATAAATTGTGGGAAGCTCAGAAATAAACATTTGAAACATATGCTTGAAAGAAATGAGTTTTCACTTGTTCTTGATTCTTTTTCTTTCCAATACCTTTATGGCAGGGTTTCTTTACCTAGAATCTGTGGACTTTTACAAAAAGATTTCAATAACTGTATTTCAAAATAATTGGTATCCTTTGTAACCTTACATATTTAACAATATCATTGTGAGAAAGGGTCCACAGGTTTCACCATACTGCCAAAGGAGTCCATCACACACACACACACACACACACACACACACACACACACACAGGTTAAGAACCTCTACTTTAGGGTGAGGTAGAATGAGAATGCTGAAATCAGTTTTTATGGTAAGATTTCTTTAAGCTCTAAATCTATGATCCTATGGGAATTTTCTTCTTTTCTTTCTTCCTTCTTTCCTCCCTCCCTTCCTCCCTCCCTCCCTCCCTTTCTTTCTCT
>NW_027185810.1:7720641-7787355 GCF_028583685.1 Petaurus breviceps papuanus | reverse complement strand
CTTTCTTTCTCTTTCTTTCTTTCTTTCTTTCTTTCTTTCTTTCTTTCTTTCTTTCTTTCTTTCTTTCTTTCTTTCTTTCTTTCTTTCTTTCTTTCTTTCTGTCTGTCTTTCTCTCTTTTTCTCTTTCTTTTTTTGGAGAGGGGAAGGCAGGGAAATTGGGATTAAGTGACTTCCCCAAGGTCACACAGCTAGTAAGTGTCTGAGGCCACATTTGAACTCAGGTCCTCCTGACTCCAGGGCCAGTGCTCTATTCACTGTGCCACCTAGCCACCCCTTTTCTTTTCTTTCTAAAAAATATTTGAAATATCTCTTTATTATGCTTTAAATGAAAAGGGAATGGAAACAAGAGTACCCAACATGATGTCTCACCCAATGTTGTGATGGGACATCAGATCTGATATTCCAAACTCAAGAGAGATACAACTGTGATCTCAAATACACTGACCCAAAACATGAATTGTGTCTTAAAACTCCATGTTCATTCTGAGCCCTAGTCACTTTATTATCCCAAAGATTAAGCATATGTTCTGTTCAGCTATGTTGAAAAGAGGTAAAAACATTATAAGACGAATGTCACAGCAGGGAAGTTGCCTATGAAACTAGCCTTCTCTCTGTGGGCTCCAGCTTCACATCCTTTCAAGCTATCATCCTCATCATGGAACTCAGTTGTCCAAGCAGTCTGTTCATCCTGTGATTCTAAGGCTGACCCCATGACAGCCTCTGGCACTGCCAAAGCAGTCATGGCAACAGACTCCAAACCAAGGTTTCCAGTAACTTTTCAAGCAAGCCAAAGGAAGACAAACTTGTAAAAGTTGCAGTCACTTTTGGCTAAGATATCACAGTACTGGAATTTTTTTCCCCTTGGGAGAGAAGGAATATGTTTTTGACTCTTCTGTCCTTACTTCTCATGTCATTGTGTATTTTTCACATCCTTGTGCCAGATCTCTATACAGTAATACATGTGTGTATGTATATCTGTGTATATGCATATATACACACACATGTTTGTAAATAGCACTGGATATTACATTAAGTATAGTAATGGTAGGCAACTCTTGAAGTCACATTAAACAAGATGGCAGCACACCAAGCTTGTCATTTCTCACATCACCAAATTTCTCTTCCCCAGCTATGTCCCACATGCTAATTTAATATAGTCTCTATTAATATGTAAGACAAGGAGATGAACCTAAATATCTAAACTAGCCACAGCTTCTCAAATGCACCTATGTTTAACAAAATGTGGTTTCCCGAGGCCTCTTTCACTACCTAATGTAAATTTGAATTGAACTTGAGGCTGTCTGGGTAATCACCATCATGGGTCTTCTAGAAGTGTTTCCATTTTCACAAGATTGAACACCAAAGATTTTTTTAGCTTAGAATATTAAATTCAATTAAATGGACATCTTTTGAGATTCTCTTACTGTTCAAGGCACTAAGGTCATAGAGACAAAAGGTACTTTCATTCCACTGGGTTCAAACAACATGTTCACAAAAAAGTATAAGGATAAGGGAAACAGAAGAAGAACACAAAGTAGAGATGGACATCACAGAGGAGGTGATGAGGTGAATCTGAGATGCCTTTTGACTGTCTCACATGATGCAGTGGCCTTACTCCTTACCACAGCTAACTTCTCTACCTGTTCAAGCAATCCTGTTCCATCCCTTGTCCTCCAATAGATTGCCTCCTCTGCCATCCCCACTCTTTCATTTATTTTCAATCTCTCTTTCTTTACTGGCTCTTTTCCTATTGCCTATAGACATAGCCATATCTCCCCCATTGAAAAATGCCATCACTTGATCCTTCCATCCCTGTAAACTACCATCCTATTTCTCTTCTGCCCACTGTAACTAAATTCCTCAGAAAGGTTGTTTATAATAGATACCTCCACTTTCTCTCCTTTCTTAATCCTTTATAATCTCTCTTCCAACCTTATCACTCTATTGAAACTGCCTTTTCCAAAGTTACTCATGGCTACTTAGTTGCCAAATCCAATGACCTTTTCTCAATCCTAATTCTCCCTGACCTCTCCACTCTGCAGCTTTCAGCACTGTTGATCATTCTTTCCTCCTTGACAATCTCTTCTCTCTGGGTTTTTGAGCCACCACTTTCTCCTGATTCTCCTCCTATCTGTTTACTATTCCTTCTTTGTTTCATTTTCTGGATCCTGCTCCAGATCATTCCCTCTGACCATAGGTGTCCCTCAGGGTTCTGTCGTAGATCCTCTTCTCCCTCTATATTACTTAATTTGTTGATCTCATCAGCTCCCTTGGATTTAATTACCATCTCCATACTGATGATTCTCAAATCTACCTATCCTGCTGATCTCCAATCTCACATCTCCAACTGCCTTTTCAACATCTCACAGTGGATGTCCAATAGACATCTTAACTTCAACACGTTCAAACTATGTCCTAAGGGCTATAAAAATATGCATACTCTTTGACCCAGCAATACTCCTTCTAGGGCTGTATCCCAAAGAGATCATAAAAATGAGAAAGGGACCCACACGTACAAAAATATAGCAACTCTCTTTGTGGCTAAGAACTGGAAATTGAGGGGATACCCATCAATTGGGGAATGGCTGAACATTGTGGTATATGAATGTAATGGAATACTATTGTGCTATAAGAAAAGATGAACAGGCGGACTTCAGAAAAATCTGGAAAGATTTATATGAACTGATGCTGAGTTAAGTGAGCAAAACCAGGAGAACATTGTACATAGTTATAGCCACAGTCAGCAATGACTGATTTTGATAGACTTAGCCCTTCTCAGCAATGCAAGGATCTAAAACAATGCCAAAGTACTCATGATGGAAAATGCCATCCACATCCAGAGAAAGAACTATGGAATATGAATGCTTAGCAAAGCAGACTATTTTATTTTATTTTTTTTGTTTTGTTTTGTTTTTTTCTTTCTCATGATTTCTCCCATTTGTTATAATTTTTCTATATAGCATGACTAATGTGAAAATATGTTTAATAGGAATGTAGATGTATAGCTTATGTCAGATCACGGGTCATCTTGGGGAGGGAGGGGGAAGGAGGGGAAAAAATTAAAACTTGTGGAAGTAAACATTAAAAACTAAAAATTAATTAATTAAATTAAAAATGAAAAAACACAACATATCCAAAACTGAATTTATTATCTTTTCCCCTAAACTCTTCCCCCTCCTACTTTTCTTTTGCCTATAGAAGGCAGTTCCGTCTTCCCAGGCCCTAAGGTTTACAATCTAGCAGTCATCTTGGTTTGTTTCTCTGTTTCTCCTACCCACCCTAGCTACTGTGTTACAAAGCTTGTCAATTTCACCTTTGCAGCATCTCTTGTATATTCCCCCTTCTTTCTTCTTCTTTCTTGTTTAACCCAAGAAACCCATGGCAATTGGAATTTTGAATGGCCAAAAAGGTAGCCAACAAGTATCTGTTAACTTACTTGTCTGTTTCATTAGAATCTACAGAGAAAGATATAGAGTTGACCAAGGTGGTTCTATATGATGACCAGACTGTTCTACCTGTGGGATATTTCTTGTTTCCAGTGAGATGAGGATATAACAAAATGAAAAATGGAAAACTAAAAATTTTGAAGACTGGAAAGCCCAAGAGAGTGAAACAGGGTTTTAGGTCATAAATACTGCTGCTCAATTTATTTTGGTGGCTCATTATTGCTCCAGGATAAACTGTAAAGTCCTCTGCTTGGAATTTAAAGCTATTCACACCCTGGCACATTCCTAACTTTCCATTATTCTTATAATTTCCTCTTCTCCATAAACTCATACAGTGATACTGACCTATTTGCTGATCCTTGCACATGGAACTCCATTCCTTGTCTCCATGCCTTTGTGGCTGTCCCTCATACCTGCAATCTTCTCCCTCCTAATCTTTACATCTCAGAATTCCAGTTTCCTTCAAAATTCAGCTCAATTGGCTAACAGTCAATAATCATTTATTAAGCACCTACTATGTGCTAAGTACTGTACTAAGCTAAATGGTTATTTCTTACAAGAGGCCTCTCCTGGTTCCCCCAGTTACCAGACTCTTCCACACTAAGGGTATCTTCTGTCTACTTTGTATATGTCTTAATAGGTATCTATATGTATTTATTTTGTCTCCTCCCTCAGAATGCCAGCTACTCGAAGAAAGGGTATTGGGTGTTTTTTCCTTTTTTGTATGTAGTACTAGTATTGCTTTGAAGTCCCAAAGGTATAGTGACTCAGTCTTCTCCCCTTCTTCCTTTCAGGTTAAAAAAGGAGGCAAATTTATCCTCCTAGACTAGAGCTCACATCCCTTGTGAGGATGTGAACCATCCCTTGAATCGTCTCAACCTTCCTGGTATATCTGAGGGGGCCCTCAGTTCAAGTCTTAGGGTTTTGCTTGGGAGAAGTACAGAGTCATCCATAAAGTTAAACTTTTATGACTCCATAGCTCCCATAGGAACTTCAGTTTCTACTAAAGTATAATATTGATGAAATAAAAAATAAAAACAAAAATTCCCAGGACCATCCCATAATGCCCACAACAACATGCATGAAGACAATGGGAACAAATTCATTTCCCCCAAAATAAACAGGACTTGCACATCACCATCAACCCTGATGAATGGAACAGTAAGACCGAAAGTGATAGAAGGAGGAGAGAAGAGGAGGAGAAAGGTGACACACCTCAAATGTTTGGTCTTGTAGCAGAGGGGACGGAAGTAGGTCATGAATTAATATAGCAACTCTAGCTAGGCAGGCCTAATTAGGCAAATTTCAAGTTCTGGATAAGCAGAGCATTCCTTAAGTGTCTTCTGTCTGATAATTCACTTTTAATCAACTCATCACTAGTAGCTGTCAACTCTTGGCCTTTCTTTCCACTAATCTCCAAAAGTTCCAGGCTTCACTACCTCCTAGACTTTTTCAGACCTTCCTGCCATCTGGGAAAAATTATGCTTTCAATCCATCAGACCCCTGCTAATAGGGGACTACATTTGTATTCTCATCACTTAGTATGATTCCACGCAAATAATAGTTGCCTAATAAATGCTTATTGGTTATTAATCAACATAGATCACAGACTAGCAAAAAATAGGCGGGAATAAAAATTTCAGGTTGTGGCACCATCAGAGGCCATTAGAACTGGCAAAGCTTAAACTGACTCAGAAACCTTTGCCTTCTTATGGCCCTCATGGCACTGACTTCTTTCATTTTAAAGAGGAACCTCCCAATGATCTCTGTATACTTGGTCCGAATGACATCATCTTTTATTTACAGCAATAGTAGCAGAGGGCTTTTTGTTTCCTCAAATAAGTGACTTTTAAAAAATGAGAAGAAATATCTAACCTCACCCTAATTAATGAATTGGTAGCTAAATTTCTGTTTTTATACATTCATATCAGGATAGTTAATCTTTGTACTTAGAAATGACAGTGGTATGAGAATTAGAAAGGAAATCAAAATTCTTTGGATTCCAAGAACACCCACCTCATCTTGGACTCCACTTAATGGCTAATACGATTATGGACTAGATTGTCACTACCAATGGCTAACTCATATTTCATAGGTGTCTGCTATATCAGTCAGTCTAATGCCCAATTCCTAGATATTGGGAACAAATTGATTTTGTGTTCCAAGTGATCCTTACAACTTTTCACCATTTCCCTGTTTGTTTGAAGGGGAAACAACAATAACCAATCATTTAGAAGATATCAGGAGAGGAGAAAGGCAACTTTTTATCATTGTTATTACTGTGGCCAGACTCTGAGTCTGGGAATCAGCAGGTGGCGTAGAGGATGGAGTGCCTAACCTGGAACCAGGAGGACTCATCTTGGTGAGTTCAAATCAAGCCTCAGACACTTACTAGCTGGGTGACCCTGAGCAAATCACTTTGCCTCAGTTTCTCATTTGTAAAATAAACTGAAGAAGGAAATGGCAAACCACTCCAGCATCCTTGCCAAGAAAACCCCAAATAGAGTCATGGAGAGTTGAACATGACTGAAAAAGACTCAATAATAACAACAAAATTCTTCTTTTTCTGAAACACTTTACTCATTGACTGTGAGACTAAATTTTAATATGGAATTTAAAATTCCACAATAAGACCAGTGTTCCTAAAGTTTTATATTACTACTTTCCATTATAGATAAGCATCTCACGCTTATAACTATTTACTTGATCTCAAATTCAGTGAATATTTATTATTAACAACAATAATAATTCACACAGCACTTTAAGATTTGAATAAACTTTCTTCTTAACAACCCTGGTGTAAATAGTACAATCATCATCATAATTTCCATTTTATAAATGAGGAAACAGAAACTCAGGGAGTTTAACCAGTGTCACAAAGCTAATATATTACAAATTCTGAATTTAAATTGATGTCTCTTGAATCAATATTTTATGGAAAGCATGCTTTCTACAATATAATGCTGTCTCTCTGATAAGTATTATTGAAATATGATTAGAATACTGTCCCTGCCATTAAGGACCTTACAGGTATCAAGTAAGTGAGTTAAGACAAATTCAAGTGGCTATTAAAAAAAGTAGAAGTGCACAGGAGAGGTACAAAATGTTATGAGAGCTCAGAAGAAGGAGACATTGTTTCTGATTAAAGGGAGAGAGGAATTAATTAATAAACAATCAATATGAAGCTATTATTTAAACAGCAAGGTAATTTAGTAGGTAGAGCCCTGAACTTGAGGTCAGGAAGACCTGAAATCAAATTCTTCCTCAGATACTTGCTAGCTGTGTGATTCAGGGCAAATCACTTAAACTCTCTCAGTCTCTATTTCCTCATCTGTAAAATGTGACTAATTATAGCACCTACCATACAGGACTGTTACGAGGTTCAAATGAGATAATATAAGTAACACATTTTATTATAACTTTAAACACCCTGCAGATATTATTGCTATTATTTTGTGCCAGACATGATGCTTTGTCCCAGAGATATAAATACAAAAATGAGACTACTTGCCTTCAATGAGCTTACATTCTACTAGGGAGGATATACCAAACATACACCACCATGGCAGTGGTGGCCAAGGAACAGGGTGTTTGTTCTAGACAATTAGAAAAATTGTGAGTAGAGTCTTAGGACAGTAGATTGACATGTTCTTACCCATAGCTTTGATAATTTTGATTTTATTATTGTTCCCGGAGTAAGAGACATCAAAAGACCAAAGTCACTAAGTACTGTCATTAAGTTGTTAAAGTGAAATTTGACAACTGTTTTTACAATCTTATAAATCAATTGTTCAATCAACAGGGATTTATTAAATGCCTACTAAGTGCCCTACAGACTATTTTGCTATATAGTAGAGTAAACATCTATGATTATTCCATTTAAATTATTATGAAATATAGGCATGTTTACCCAGTATAGACATAGACACTCTCTAAATATTTATCATCTATAATCCACACACCGTAATAAAAATATCTCATGGAGAGGAAATAGATGAGTGCTTTAGTCAATGTGGGTAAATTTCTATGCTTTTAAGTATGTGCAAAGAAATTCCAAGGAATCCACAAATTCAAATTATTAGTTCTTAGAAAAGAGATCAAGCTTCCTTGTGTTACAGGGAACTCTTTTCTCCCTATTTTCCTTATTGTAAAATTTCCTTTTGTGTTATTATGAATGAAATTGGTTTTGAATCTGACAAATAAAAAAAAAAACCACCAAGAGCTGATATGCCATCCGTAAAGGATGCAAAAGTCAATATAAGTAGGAAAATGTTTTTTTAAGCTTGTCTGAGTACATACCTTTGCATTTTCAAGAAAACATGTCATTCCTTTCAGAGCCTTGAATTAAGATGCACCCTTTTTTGCTGAAGGCTATTTTAAATTAGGCTAATAAATTGCTGCTCTCTGCCTTGCGTGATAATGCATTACATTATCTACTGATGTACATGTATTGTTTGACTCTAATGGTGTGGAAATTAAACGTTAGACATGGGCCAGATGTTCCTATAGATGGATATGAAGTATGACTGGCATCACTGTGTCTCATTGGGATGGAAAAGTAGGATGTAATAACTGAACAACAATAACAATGACCTAAAAAATGCTCTCCAAAGTGGTTCTCTGATAAGAAATAATATCATAGAAATACACTTCTTTCCTTGAATTGGAGAGGTGGAAACTACAGGAACAGATTGCCGCATTTCCTATCAGGTACAGTCATTTTGTTAGTTTGGTTTGCTTAAGTTTTTATTCATTATAATGGAGGATTCAGTGTATGTATGCAGAGATGATGGGGTATTGGGAAATACGTATGGAATGAGTAATGATAATAATAATGACCAGCATTTATTATGCGTGAGTCAGAGTGACTCATCTACCTGAGTTCAAATCTGGCTTTAGATACTAGCTGTGGGATTCTAGGCAAATTATTTGAACCTCTTTACTGTAAAAAAAAAAAAAAAAGTAGGAAAAGGGAATGGTAAACCACTCCAGTATCTTTGCCAAGAAAACCCCAAAAAGGGTCATGAAGAGTTGGACACGATTGAAAATGACTGAACAACAACAATTAGTATGGTGCTTTAAGCTTTATAGAGTGCTTATTCTCTCCTTTCAATAACCCTGTAAGATAAATATTCTGATTATTTCCACTTTATTGATGAAGAAACAGGGTAAATGACTTGTCCCACAGCTAAGTGTCTGAGGCAGGATCAGAATTTGGGGTCTCACTTTTCCCTGACCCCAAGACTAGTACTTTGTCTACTACACCACTTAGGTCAAAAGGAAGGAAATACAACTTTTTTTTTGAGAGAAGTAATATAGTGCACATCTAGAGCTAGTCTTATTCCCATTCCACTCTGCATTATTATAAATGTGATAAGTATTGCACATATTGCTCAATAAAGAAGAAATCTTGTTTTTCAAAATGCATTGAGAATATAAAAATATATAGAAGGGTATACAAAGATGGGAAATGTTTGTCATCCTTGTCAGCCAGTGGGGAGCAGCTTTTATTGTTTTGAAAGAATTTGGTACTCTACATAACATTTTTAGGTATTCCTGGACCCAATCTCCACATTACGAATAATTTGCACAGCAGGATGGGGATGGGAGTAAAGAATGATGGGGCTTGGGGAAGACATGGATGGAGAAGAGAAAGGAGGGTAACAATGGAAGTGGCAAATAACTGTCCCTCACAATGAATTTTAATGAAGACTCCCTATTGTTTTTACATACATTAGATAAAACTCAAGAACAATTTTATAATTCTAAGAAACCTTAGCTTCACTCTAAGTACAGTTTATATGCCATTTCCTATGAGAAAGAATTCTGGATCTCTTTAATTTTAATGTATGTACTTATCTGTTTGTATGTTATACTCCGCCCTCCCCCCCCCCCCAAAAAAAAAAATGTAAGTTCCTTGAGGGTAGGGAGTGATTTTGTTTATTTTGTCTTTCTATCTATAAATGCAACTTATTCCTAATAGGCTCTTAATCGTTGCTTGTTAGATTAGATGGGATAGCATCCTGTATAGATTTAATTTGTCTATAAGAACACAGTCCAAGTAGAAGAACCCTTTCATAGGACAGAGGTAGAATGTCTAGAATATTTTACAGATAAGAACCGGAGGGGAGAACTGACTCCCCCAAAGTCATACCCAAATCCAGTCCTCATTTGTTATGCCATGGTGTCATTTCAACATGCTTCTTCTTCTAATTCTTAAAGGGCCAGGTTTGTCAAGATGGGCTCCATACACAGATATTTGAATTGGGGATACTTCTGATAATAAACATTTCTTCCGCAGCTAGGTGGCATAGTGGATAGGGTTCTGGGCTTGGAGTCAAGAAGACTTATCTTTCTGAGTTCAAATCTGGCCTCACACACTCACTAGCTGTGTGACACTGGGCAGTTTGCCTCCAGATCCTCATCTGTAAAATGAGGAAAATAACAAGCACCTACCTCACAGGGTCATTGTGAGAACCAATGTGCCTGGCAGAGAGTAGATGCAATAAAAATGCTTATTGCCAGAGTGCCACCCTCCAGAGGAGAGGAACAATTGATCTAAGATAATGATGAGGAGAGGACCAGTAACAGAAAGAAGTACCTATTTTGATTGCACATAAGTGCCCAGAGATAGGGGTGGGGTAGGGGACATTATATGTCACTTGTCCATAAATCAGCCACCCACAGTACACTAAAAGTGACCCATGGTGGACTTAGACTTCTGGAGACTAAGAGGGAGCTAAGGAGTGAAGGGGAAGGAATAGTTCAACATAAGGATGATAGAAGGCTAGGGGGAGAATTCATGGGCACATTAGTGAATTACTTTGGAGATATGCAGAAATGCAAATAGAGTTCAACAAAGGGTTGGCTAAATATTTGTGATCATTTTTATTAAAATCAACAATAAATAAAGAACCAATTAGCACCAATATGGAGATAATAAAGAAAGGTAAGATTGAGAAAATGAAGAATACATTTATTCTTTCAAGAGTTAAGTCACGGGGTGGCCAGGTAGCACAGCGAGTAAGAGCACCGGCCCCAGTGTTGGGATGACCTGGGGATAGAATCCAGGCTCAGACACTTAGCACGCACCCAGAAACACCTGGCCATGTAACCTTGAACAAGTTACTTAACCCCAATTGCTTAAAAAAAAGAGTTAAGTCAGCTCTAAGTTTGGTTCACTTTTTCCCCCCATGTGGTTTACTTGGAGTATGGGATCCATGTAGATTTTCTTACATGTTTCTCTTCATTACTAGTGATATTTCTCCAAAGCAACTGAGATTTTTTTATTCTTCCCTTCTCCAGCAACTGTTCCTCACCCTCCCAATCAGAGTACTTTTTAAGTTCTAATTTAAATTAAATTAAAATTTAAATTCTTTGGAAATCTTTTCCATATGAATCATGAAAGTAGAGTAGCCAGTTTGGGTGTTGGTAGATTTTTAAATATTTTTAGCAGACTTTCTCCCGTGATTCAGGAATGCAATATCATACTTTTCAGCAATCAAGCATGCTTCATGAAAAATAAATGAATAAACAAACAAACAAATAAATAAAGCAAACAGTATGATACTGGTGCAGTGGCAAGCAAATTCAGAAGACCTAGCCCTGCCCCCTTGGAGTTTGCTATCTAAAACAGATATGGAGCATTATCCATATAATTATTTGCATGTGTTCTAAGCCTTAGAAACCATTCTTTTCCTCCCCTCCCACTCAAACATACACACTTGATAATTCTCAAAAAAAGGAGTGTCAGATTCCTGAAGCTGACATGTACCCTGCACCAATCAGGGAAGAGGAGATTATTAGCAGGAGTACATCCAGATATTTATGTCTGGAATGAAGCTTGATAGGCCTGGGTCCTTAAGGAACAGAAGGACATTGGTAAAAGAAAAAAGGACACCATTCCATAATGAAATGGGAAATGAATTTGAATTATAAGAATCTGGGAAAGGAGCCAGCTAGGTGACACAGTGAACAGAGGACCAGCCCTGGAGTCAGGGGGACCTGAATTCAAATTCGACCTCAAACACTTAGCACTTATTAGCTGTGTGACCTTGGGCAAGACACTTAACCCCAATTACCCTGCCCTTCCCCCTCCAAAAAAAAAAAAAGACAAAAAGAGTATCGGGGAATGACCCTAGGGGAGCCATTTCTCTTCTCTGGGTCTCAGTTTCCTTATCCATAGAAAGAAAGAGTTTGACTTGGCAGCCAGTAAAGTCCATTTTAGTTCTAAATCCTGTGACTTAGAGCAATGGTGTGGAACTCACATAGAAACAGGACCCATTAAACCTCACATAAAGATCCCCATCAATTACATATTGACTTAGTTTTAAAATGTAACATCTATATTTTACTGTATTTTTATTTGTTTTGTTAACTATTTCCCAATTACATTTTAATCTCCTTCTGGCCATACTCAGGATTGTTGTGGATTTCTGGCGTGCCTGTTTGATACCTGTGATTTAGAGCACTGAATACAACAAATTGATTCCACTGATGGCCCAAGTTAACATTTCTGACTTTATTTCTCTGGCTTTTCTGACCTTGACTTGCCTTATCTCTTTGTGTAATTTCCAATCCTTTCCCATTTGCCAGCTCCAGCATTTCAACTTAATGATCTTTATTTCCACTGAATCCCACTGGGTGTAATGACGCTTTTTCTCTTTGCCTTCAACTTGGAACTTTTGGCCATGGCTTTCACCCCATTTGGGGAATGGATAGAACACATTCTTAGGCCATTAGTTCTTTTTTATCTTGCAAGCCTACTGTGCCTGCTACCACATAGCAAGGGCTTAATAAATGACTGATCTTGTAGTTTGTCAGGATCAATAAATCAATAGCTATGGGCATTTCCACTTTTTATACTTCCTGGAATTTATTTGTCTTAGGACAGAGGCAGTAATAATACAAAGTTAAAGTCCTCTGAATCATACCACACCTTAAAAAGGATCTGAGGCTTAGAGTGTCTCATTTGCATAACAAAAGGCCAGAAACAATGAATTTGGCCTAAGGATGTAGACTGATTCAGAATCTTTTCCTCAAACACTAGCCAACTGGAAAATATTCGAGATAAAAAAAAAATCACAATGCTGTTTATCAAATGGCCATTGCCCAGTTACAGCCCAGACTTCAGAGATCTTGGATGGGTACCAGAAGTTAGGGTGAGGTCTTTCACTGAGGGAGCCCAGCCCTAAACCAGGAAGAGTTATTGAAAGGAGAAGCAACATTCCTGATCTCATGTTTGTTCAGTTGTTCAGTCACGTCTGATAATTCATGACCCCATGGACAACAGCATGCCAGGTTCTTCTATCCTCCACTGTCTCTTTACATCTATCCAAATTCATGTTCATTGTTTCCATGACATTATCTATCCATCTCAACCTCTTCTGCCTCCCTTCTTTTGCCTTCAATCTTTCTGAGCACCAGTCTGTTCCAATGTGTCCTGTCTTTTCATTATATGGCCAAAATATTTAAGCTTTAACTTCAGTATTTGACCTTCCAATTAACAGTCTAAATTAATTTCTGAAAACATTGATTGATTTGATCTCCTTGATGTCCAACAGACTCTCAAAAGTCTTTTCCAGCATCATAATACAAGTGCTTTGATTCTGCAGTGCTCAGATTTCCTTATAGTTCACCTCTCATAGTCATATATTGCTACTGGAAAAACCATAGCTTTGACTACACCAGCCTTTGTTTACAAGGTGATGTCTCTACATTTTAGTATGCTGTCTATCCTGATCTCATATTCTTACCTAAGAGGTAACAAAAAGTCTTCAGAGATGAGGCCTTGAGGAACTAGAACTAGAAAGGCTTTGACCAAATCTAGTTTAAGGGTCTCTGATTTTTCTGAAAGAGCTCACCAGTGTCCATTCCTCCCCATCCCCATCTTTATGTTCCTTACCAGTTTTGCATTGGAATCTGAAGGTGGAGATTGTGGAGATAAGTCACTGCAAGTCATTCTGGAAGACCAAGCAATCCAGCAGATTGACCTGTCCAGAAGAAATGCAGTTATTGTGAGGAAAATGACTAACAGCACAGAAACCTGCTCCCAACTGATGCACCTTATTGCAAAAAGTAAGCAGCTCATCCAGCATGAGAACTTTGTTAAGAAATACTCTACTCCAGAGAAGATCCTACAATCCCCAAATTGTGAATTCTGTTGGCCACATGTGAGCCCTCTATGTGCTGTATTTCAAGTTTGTACACACTCTTCCTCATGGATTGTGTGTACTGGAGAATGTGACACAGGAATGAGGTAGGGGGAATATTTTACAACTACTGTTCTTGCTAATCCATCTGATAAGAGCTAATTAAGTCTAGGGGTTGATTTCCAATAAGAAACACTCTGCTGGGGGATCTTAAGCTATAATAATAGAAGTAGCTATAGTAATAGAAGTAGTGGGGTAGCTAGGTGACAGAGTGAATAGAGTACTGGGCCTGGAATAAGGAAGACCTGAATTCAAATCCTGACTCAAACACTAGCTCTGTGACCCTGGGCAAGTCACTTAGCCTTGTTTGCCTCAGTTTACCACGTAAAATTAGCTGGAGAAGGAAATGGCAAAACACTCCAGTATCTTTGCCAAGAAAACCACAAATGGGGTCATGAAGAGTTGGACACAATTGAACAATAGTAGAAGTGGCCACCCAGAGAATGACCTTTAGAACCCAAAATAGCTGTTGATCCTATTGGCACCTAACCTTTTGTTTGAGTGCATGTTTGGGGAAGTAGTCCAGTGTCCAGCTTATCAGTCAGTTAGTAAGTCAATAAATATTTATCAAGTGCCTACTTTGTGTCACACATTGTGCTAAGCACTCAAGATGCAAAGCAAGGTAAGAGACAGTCCCTGCTATTAAGGAGCTCACAATCTGCTGGGAGATTCAACATGTAAATATCTATGTACAAAAAAGTTGCACACAGGATAAATTTGAAAATAATCAACAGAGGGAAAGTACTAAAATTAGGAGCAATCAGGAGAGACTTCCTGTAGAAGGTGGAATTTTAGGTGGGATGCGAAGCAACCCAGGAAAGCCAGGATATGGAGAGGAGAAGGAGGAGCAATCCAGACATGGGGGATAGCCAGTGAATCTGAAGGTGGAGTGGTTTTTTTGTTTGTTTGTTTTTTATTTTTGCTTTTGGGGGATAAAGGGGGAAAGGAAGGGCAATGGGGGTTAATTGACTTGCCCAAGGTCACACGGCTACTAAGTGTTAGGTGTTTAAGGTCAAATTTGAACTCAAGTCCTTCTGACTCCAGGACCAGTGATCTATTCACTGTATCACCTAGCCACCCCCAAGGCAGAGTGTTTTGCTCAAAGAACAACAGTGTTGCTATATTACAGAGTATGTGGGGCAGGAAAATGGGAGTATAAAGTATAAAAAAGACTGGAAGGCAAGGAAAGCAGGTTATTAAGGGCTTTAAAGACCACACAAAAGATTATTATATTTAATCTTGGAAGTAATAGGGAGCCACTGGAACTTACTGAGCAGGGGAGTGACATAGTCACAGATCATTGGATGATCCATTCATCCAATGATGAAAAATATAGACCATTCTGATAGAGGAATAGAAAGTTGGAATAGGTTTATAGCAGACTATGGAAGCACTCCACGTGTGAAGTGATGAGTGCCTGCACCAGGGTGATAGCAGTGTCAGAGGAGAGGAGGAATACAAGAGAGATATAGCAAAGTTAAAAGTGGTAACAAGTGAGGAGCTGACAACAATACCTGGGTTGTGTCTGGGAGGACCTTGACAGAAATGGAGAAATTTGGAAGAGAGGATAGTTTAGGGAGAAAAATGATGCCTTCATTTTGGGGCATGATGACTTTAAGATGTGGACATCTAGTTCAAGATCTCCAAAATGCAGATGGAGAATTAAGATTGAAGGTTAGCTAAGGTTAGGGTTGGATAAGTATAGAGAATCATCAGCATACAATGATAATTGAACCAAAAGGAGCTGGTGTCACCACTTGAAATAACATAGAAGGAGAGGAGAAGAGGACCCAAGACAAAACCTTGTGGAATACCACCATTTCAAAGATCCAGCAAAGGGGACTGAAAAGAAATGGTCAGGAGAGAGTAGTGTCCTGAAAACCTAGAGAAAAGAGAGGTCCAAGGAGAAAAGGATAATTGACAGTATCAAAAGCTGCAGAGAAGTCAAGAATGAAGAAGAGTGAAAAAAAAACATTAGATTTGAAAATTAACAGATTATTAGTAACTTTGGAGAGAGTAATTTTAGTTGAATGATAAAGTAGGAAGCCAGACTGTAGAGAGCTAAGAGGGGCAGGCAGGTGGTACAGTGGTTAGAGCATTGTCCTTAGAGTTCCTATCTGGTCTCAGACACATACTAGGTATGTGACCCTAGGCAAGTTACTTAACCCCAATTGCCTTCCCTCCTCCCCCAGAAAGAATCATGTTGAGGAGAGTAGAAATAGACAATAGAAAGTAGAAGTAGAAAGAAGTTTAGCAAGAGAAGAATGGTGAGATATTGAGGATGAATGAGTCAAATCAGGGTTTCATGAAGACGGAGAAGACATGGGCATGTTTGCAGTCAACAGAGAAGCAGCCGTTAGACAGGGAGAGATTGAAAATAAGGGAGAGATTATGGGTGATAGAGGAGGCAATCTAAAAAAAAGGGTTAGAATGGGATCACTTGTACATGTAGAGGAGTTAGCCCTGGTAAGGTAAAGTGCCACCTCTTCATGTGAGGCTGGGATGAAGGAAGACATGTGGGTGATGTGAGATGAGGTGGGGATTAAGTGGGAGCTCCTGATGTTAAAGTTTTCAGGAAAATGATGGAAGGTTCTGAGTTGAGAGAGACAGAGAGAAGGAGAGAGAGTGAGAGAGATGAGAAGAAGAAGGAAGAAGAAGAAGGAAGAAGAAGAAGACGAAGAAGAAGAAGAAGAAGAAGAAGAAGAAGAAGAAGAAGAAGAAGAAACCACAATAGCTTTGAGGGGGGGATGAAAAGGATTGGAAGAACCAGGGTAGTGAGAGATATAATAAGCTATTTATGGAGGTGTAAAATTATTGCCTTGTAGAAGTCAAGGTCCTGTTAAAGTTTTGTAATGTGAATTTGTAGTAGACCTAGTCAATAGTTTCAGAATTGTATCTACTTTTGTTTGGCAGTCAACAAAATGGTGGTTGTAAATGAAGGCTGAAGCTTGGCAGGACAAGATCAGTGCTATGTAAGGGGTCAAGGGACTCAGGAGAAAAGGAATAGCATTTAACTGGTTCATCAAGGGGTCAAAAATGAAAAGAATAGAGTAGCTATTGCAGTGGCCTGAGAGACAACTGAGAGATTGAAGGAGATCATGGTATGGATGAAAAACAGAGTTTGGTTTAGAAGGCAGAGTGAGAGGAAGAATGATGATAGATGGTGAAAAGTTAAAGGAATTTCAAAGCTCATGAACATGAAGTAGCACATTTGAGGGTGATTGATAAAGCATGTGGCTGAAGTGGGGAGAAGAAGTAGATCATGTGAAATGAGTCAGTTGAAGAACAGTAAGTTTAGGGTTTTTGTTGTTGCTGTTCAGTCATGTCTTTGTGACTCCATTTGGTGTTTTCTTGGCAAAGACACTAAAGTGGTTTGCCATTACCTTCTCTAGCTTATTTTACAGCTGAGGAAACTGGGGTAAACAGGGTTAAGTGATGTGAAGGCAGGAGCTGGGGAAGGAATAAGCATTTATTAAGGATCTAATATGTTCAAGGCACTGTGTTAACAGTTTTACAAATATTATCTCATTGGATCCACACAACAACCCTGTGAGATATGTGCTATTATTATCCTCGTTTTATAGTTGAACAAACTGAGGCACACAGAGGTTGACTTGCCCAGTTTCATGCAAGTAGTACATAGTTGGGGCTAGATTTTAACTCAGATCTTCCCGACTCCGGGCTCAGTGTTTTATCCATTACACCACCTAGTTGCCTCATGAGAGGACAGGAAGATTATGTGTCAAGCACTGAATTCTTTGAGGAAGGAAGAGAACTGTCTTGGAGATAGCATGGAAGTCAGTAGACAATAGCTACCAGAATTTTGATTGTTTGGTAGGTATGGATTGAGTGAACTTCAAAGGAGGAGAGGTTCTAGAGTGATGGTGTTAGAGGGAGAGAGAACAGGGAAGGTCAATGTGGAGCAAAGAATATTCCAGTCCTCATCCCCCTAAAACAGCAAGTAGGGAGTGGGGATGAGTGAAAATGCAGTAGCTTGAAAAGATGGCCAGGGAGATGCTGTCATCAGGAGGGAGCCAGATCTCACTGAGAGCCAGAAAATGGAAAGAGTGGGAAAGGAAAAGATTTAAAATGAAAGGAAATATGATGGATATTGAGCAGGCATTCCAGATGGGGTGAGTAGCTTTGGGATGAGATATTGGAGAGGCTTGGGTTGAGAGGCATGAGAATAAGGGATCAAGCAGTGGGGGGATGGGAAATATGGTATGAATGATGACTGTTGAAAGGAATGTCATTATTCTCTGTTTAGGATCAAAAATTAAAATCTTCTATTTGGCTTTTAAAATTCTTTCATAATCTAGCCACCACTTCCCCCTTCCCAGTCTCTTTAACCTCACCCCCAATACTCTTCAGCCCTGGACATTTTCACTGGCTATCCCTCATGCCTGGAATTCTCTCCCTCCTCATCTCTGCCTCCTGGCTTCCTTCAAGTCCCAACTAAAATCTCACCTTCAACAGGAATTTTTTCCTGATCTTTCTCAATTCTAGTGCCTTCCCTTTGTCAATTATTTCCTATTTGTCCTTGTCAATGAAGAATGGTTAGATTGGCTCTATAATCTTCTGGACCTCACAGACTTTCCAATTCCATTCTTCCCTTGTGTCCTTTTTAACACCCTTCCCCAACCCCTCCCTCTCCACATACACATATACATTTAAGGATTGGGGAATTATATGCTTGTAGGTTCTCTGCTTTTCCATCCTCTTTTGGGCTGGATAACTTCCCTACCCGGAGAATATTAGGTCATAAAAGTTAGAACTAGAAGGGTACTTAAAAATCACATAATTTCTAACTCCATTTTATATATTATAACAATGAAACTTTATTCAAGGTAATGAATGAAAAATAACAGAGATGGAATTTGAAACAACCATCTTACTTAAAATACACAGGGCTTTCAATTAGCCAAATTGGGGCTAGTATTCTCACATTCCACTAACCCTTAATCAATAGCTGATTTTTTCCCCAAATTCTTGTTAATATAAAATGACAAAAATTTTCTCTGTAATAATCACCTGTCGAATGCTGCCAGTAATACTTGCAAAATTATGACAAGAATATTGAAAATTTGGGGGTTAAAAATTCAGGGAAGAATGGAAAATGACACCGGGTGGAATTAGTGGAACTGAGGCATTTCTGAAAGCATTAGAATCAGGTGTCTTTGGAATGCCTTTTCCTCTGTGGTCTGATCAAGTTCAAAGCTGTTTGCTCTGAACAATATGGAATGAGGCCCATATTTTCAGCCTATCCAAGTCAGTAAATTTTATGTGTATGCTGTTACTGTTTCATCCTCTAAACTTGGTTTACTGCTATTTGAAAAAATCAAATATTCACTTTCCAAAGTTATTTTCAACTACATTTGTGCAACATGAATCTTAATAGCTTAGGATTGAAATTCAAAGGAATTTATTCTAGTAAATAAAGACAGTTTGGAAACATTTGAAGAGTTGTTGCTCAGATCATTATTAGCAATGAAACTCATCCAGGCAGCAAGCCCAAGAATTGTGGTATAGGCTGTCATGGATCAGAGCTATATTTTAACCAATCAGAGTATGACAAAGGGTACAATTGGAAAGACATCTGCCAAATGAAAACTAATAACAAATAAGTACAATCCATTAGTCATCTGGTGGATGTAACATAAATCCATTCTCTCCTTCATCCCAATTCCTGGGAATATCTTGCTCTGAATTCAGTGACTGCCTTGAGCTGAATCAGATGATTTCCTACTTGCACCCACTGGTAGTAAAAATACCCACCACCTACTTGCAGCTTATGATGCTTCCCTATCATGTTCTTATGATTTCTGACTGAACATAGATCTATCACAGGCAAATATACAATATTTCTCCATTTGGGGATGAGACATAGGGCTGGCTAGAGTGCAGTTGGTCATTCCATTTTCCAATTTCTTCCAATTAATAGGTTTCAGGCTGGGAATTCATAGCTAAAGATATCACTACATCAAATTCTCATGATGTCTACACTGTATGAAATAAATGGATTTCAAACTATAGAGACATATCAGAAAATACTGAAATAATGTGGTAACAGAACATGGTACATATCATCCTATAATCTTTTATGCTACAGGAATTTTATCAAATTTTATGCTTTCACTGAGTCAGAAGGAGATTAGTTTATATTATAATACTATTAGTCATCTACAAAAAGTAATCATTTTATCAGTGGGTGAAATTGTCTAGAGAACCCTGTGACCAAAATTCTGTTAATGTGGAATAGGGATTTGTTTCAGAACCATTTATCTAACTCCCACATAATTAAAGGAATTCATTTCAATAATAATGATAATAATAATCATATAATAATTCATTGTTGTTGAGTCATTTCAGTCACATCTGATTCTCCATGATCCCATTCTTGACAAAGATACTAGAGTGATTTACCATTTCCTTCTCATTTTACAGATGAGGAACTGAGACAAATAGGGGTAAGTGACTTACCTAGGCTTACACAGCTAGTAACTATCTGAGGCTGGATTTGAACTTAGGTCCTACAGGGCTAGTGCTCTATCCACTATGCCACCTAACTGGCTTATTAATATAGTAGAAATATATAAGATTGACCCTGATATAATAAAATGATAGATGATTATTTGATTCATACTTGGAAAATGGTTCTGTAGTTGATACATGGCACCAACATAATAACGTCAAGAATCATTAATATACTGGGGCAGCTAGGTAGCACAGTGATAGAGCACTGGCCCTGGAGTCAGGAGAACCTGAGTTCAAATCTGGCCTGAGACATAATACTTACTAGCCTTGTGACCTTGGGCAAGTTACTTAACCACAATTGCCCTGCCTTCCCCCCTCCAAAAAGTAAAAGAAAAAAAAATCATTTATATAAAACATGGCATCTTTTATCAGGTAGATAGCCCAAGTACCTTGTGGTTCTTTCCAGACTAAAACCCATTATCAACTCTCCTAAATAGAACTGAGGCTCCTGAGTCAAGGAGGGAATTGTACCAAAATATATTAATCCATTGATGTACATGGATGACCTCATGTTGCACAACATCTCTGAAAAAAAAAATTGAAAAGTTGTTCATCTCATGAAAGCTTTCCCCACCAATATAAAAATGTTATTTGGACTTGATAAATGTAAAATTATTAATGTATGCCAAAAAAATAGAACAAACTGGCTGTCATTTGAATTTGTTTACAGAAACAAAATAATTTTTGATAGCTATACAAGCTTTCCTTAGTAATACCAAAAATTACAGAGAGGTCATCTTTAAGAAGGCCAGGGTTATTGTTCAATCCATGCTTTGCAATGAAACAATTGAAACCATGCCTGTAACCTAGGTTAAAGTCAAAACTAGGAGTTCATAACAACGACAACCCAAACTGCTGGAAAGGGAGTAATGTACTAGGTCTAGGATCAAAAAGAATCATAGTCAGAGGAAAGATCTTCATGAATCAACACAGAAAACAACAAGACAGTGGAGATAACTTGACATATCAGTGACTGAAAATGTGTCATCAGCAAAACAGGTTGCAAAAACAACAGCTATACTTGCCCCTCTATTTCCATTTGGCCATTGAATAGATATATGAAGTGAATAAGGATGAAATTGTGAGTCTGAGCATTGGAGAAGATGGTGATGTCTTCAATAATAAAAGAGAAATTCAATAGAAGAGTGAGTTTAGGGGGAAAGATAATGACTTCCGTTTTTAACTTGTTGAGTTTGAGATGCATATGCAAAATGAAGTTACAAATGTCCAACAAGCAATTAGAGATGCAAAAGTAATTTAGGAAAGAGACTAGGACTTGATATATAGATCAAGGAGTCATCTGCATAGAGATGTTAATTAAAAACATAGAAACTGATGAGATCACCGAGTGACAGAGTATAAAGAGAAAAGAGAAGAGGGTTCATAACAGAGTCTTGGGGGAAACCCATGATGAGAGGGCATGTTATTGAAGATGACTCAACAAAGAAAAATGAAGAGAAGTCAGACAGGTAAGAAGAGAACCAGAAGAAAGTAATATAAAGACACAGAAGAGAGAGAGTATCCCAGAGAGAAGGGTGGTTAACAGTTTCAAATGCTACAGAGAGGTCAAAAAGTATATATAGAGAGTGAGAAAAGGCCATTAGATTTGGCAATTAAGAATCTTTTAGTTAGCCAGTCATCTAGGATATCTATGGGAACCGGGCAAGTCTGACATCCTCCCCCCAACCCAGACTCTTTGAAGCTGGAATTTCCTTTTCAAGTTAAAGGGAGGGGGTGGAGTTGGGCAGAATACCTGCTCAAGGCTAGGTCTAAAGTTTCTGCTCCCTCCTCCCTCACAGGCAGTTCCTTCTCTGGGGTGTGTTAAAAAGCCATATGATACATATTCTAGAAAAATTTCCCATTCCAGTCATCTCAATGCTTTTTTTTTTTTTAAGCAATTGGGGTTAAGTAACTTGCTCAAGGTTACACAGCCAGTTAATTTGTGTGGGTGCCAAGTATCCGAGGCCAGAACCAATCCCAGATCTCCCAAAGCCGGGGCTGGCACTCTTACTCACTGCGCCACCAGGCCGCCCCTTCATCTCAATGCTTTTATAGGAAACAGAGGGTAGAACAAAATCTCACAGCCAATTGTAATAAGTCTCTTTGTCTGGATCATTTCACTTCCACAAATGGCTTTCAAAGACTTTTTCCTTTTTCTTTTTTGCACATCAGGTCTTTTGATGGATTGAGATGTGTTTTCATCTAGTTAAGGTATGAGGTTAAAAATGAAGTAGGAATATTTTTGATCCCATTCTTACAGTAGGGTTTAGTGAGGGTGTTATTTTTTTTAAGCATAGGGGAGATATAAAGTTGTTTGTATGTAGCAGAGAAGGAACTAGTAGATAGGAGAAAAAACATTATGATAAGAATGGGGATGATTGTGGGGACAATTTGCTGAAGAAGACAAAAAAGGATTAGTGGTCTTTGCAAAGAGAAAAACCACCTTTTCATTAAAGGTTTGAAGGAATAAAGAAAGAAATAGTGGGGGAATGTGTTAAAGAAGATGAGAAGAGGAGGAAGGAGAAATTGGGAACTAATAACCTCAATTTTTTTGAAGAAAGAAGTGAGTTTGTCAGCTGAGAGGATGGGACACTTGAGGAGAGAAAAGTTTTGGAACAGATAGTTTGGTGAATGTAATAGAAAATTGATTATGAGGAGTGGAAGGATTGACTCACTTCAGTAAGGACCCAATTATAATTAGATGTAAGCCAGTTCATAGTCCATTTGCACAGGCCTCTCCTCATTAGTGGAGATTAATTACTCAATGTTCCATGCCTACGTGAGCAGAAGATTGGCTCGAGTTTGAAAGAAGAGAAATATTGGTCTTCTGGATTCTAATTTTAAGAAAGAAGATACTTGGCTTCAGATCCTCTTCAAGGAGAAGTCCCTAAAGGGAAGCAAAGACTCTGGGAAGAGTAGAAGGACTGCACCTTGATCCATAACCTCAGCTTGCTACACTAGAGACTTTGAGGAAATACTCATGGGGTGAGATCTGGCACTCTCTTCTGGTTAAGCTGAGATAACAAACTTCCAAAAGGAGAGGTCATTCACTCTATGTATTACCTGATATATTCTTATCTGTCTATCTCTTCTAAATTGTATTTACTATATCTTGAATAAATGGATTTATTTGTTATTTGTTATGTGTACTTTTAGCAGAACTGGCATTTGGTAGTAAAGAAATCAGGCACTGCAAATATAAATTGGAGCACTCCTTCCCAAAAAGAGATATCAACCAGGAGCTCAACTTAAACCTAAAATTATTTCCTAAAGGTTATCAACTTTCATGGAGGCAGATAGATATAAATCTAGCCAGGTATGCCACCTCTCTGAGAGCAGAGGGCAGCTTCTGGCACCAATCTCTTGCCTTCCCCAATAGAAGGGATCAAAATCTCCCTTGGAGAAAGGTAGGCAAAAGACACTTTAGAGATATCTGATTATGCTTTGCTGCAAGCCATATCTTGAAACACACATGTGAACACACAGAGTCTGAATGGGCAACATGTGTCTACCCCACCTTACACAAAAAGTAAAAATGTACAGTAGATCCAGTCAACATGGTATCTTGACTATATCTAGCTCCATTAAGAAACACACTAGTAGGAATGAAGGAAGGAGATAGTGGGAGTTACCCAGAGTTTGAGTTTGGAAAAGTGTGATTGGCTATAGGACAAGGGAGGAATGGAATATTTTCCTTGCAGAAACCAAAAACAGACCTAAAGCCTGATCCTAAAAACCTCAGGAATCGGGACTCCTCTGCCTCCCAGGGAACACCACCCAGAAACATGAGTACTGTGAACAGTTTGTGGTTTGTAACCACAATGTCAAAACAGCTGCTAATGCTCACTAATTACCCAATCCTTTTCATTGGAGGGTTCAAATCCTTGTAGGAGGCCAACATCCTTATCATTACCATTTACAGCTGGTAAAAAGGAACAGCATTGAAACCTAATTATCCTGCCCCCCCCAGTTCATTTTTTTTTTTTTGCAGCTACAATGAAGTACAGTTGAAGTGTCAGAAAAGGAGAAGGAATCTCACCCATGTTACTTGATGGACTGGTTTCTGTCGTGATTAATCTTGGGCCTGGGTTACTGGGATGATCTCTTTTGGGGGGCCACTTTGAGTTTAATACATTTATGGTGTTACCTTGGGCAAGTCACTTAATTCCTATGAATATTAGTTTCCTCATTTTAAAACAGAAACAATTATCTGTCACCATAGCTACCTCATAGGGTTATATGGAGATCAAATGAGATAATGTTAACAAAAATCATTTGTAAAGTATAAAATGTGGTGGCAATATAAGCTCTTCTTTCAATTATTTCTATCTCCTTTCCTTCCTTTCCTTTCTCTTTTTCTTTCCTTGATACACCATCCTTCCCTCTCCTCCCCTCCCCTCCCTTCCTTTCCCTTGCCTTTCCTTCCCTTGACTTCCCTTTCCTTCCTTTCCCTTGCCTTCCCTTTCCTTCCCTTCCCTTGCCTTCCCTTCCCTTCCTTTCTTTCCTTTTTCTTTTTTTTGCTATGCTTAATTGTGAAACAGATAAAAATACAAAATGACTTTTTTCAAAGGGATGATGACTGAGTGCTAGAAAAGAAGGGCAGTATAAAAAATAATATAGCTCTTGAACTAATGGCAAATATTTTAATTGTTGGTATTCTCATTATGCAATGTTGTCTAACAACCTATTAGTTGATACGTTATTGTAGGACCTGAGCAATGTCATGTTAACATTCTTGTTATAAATAAAACCAGAAGATATTTAGAAGTTGTATTTAAATGGATTGGTTCAAAGGTTCTCTCAGAGAAGTAAATCAAAGAGTTGGAGAAGTTACTTTTATAACAAAATAACAGCACTTAATGAGATGGTTATTTTACTGTGAACAAAAACATGATATAAATGTGGTATTCATATATTGCACTTACAACCTAGCCATTATAACAAAGATTAATCAGTCACTCAATGTGCAATTTATAAATCACTCAATATAGTCACTGTACTAAAGGCTGGGCATACAAAGAAAGGAAAGATAGCTCCTTCTCTCAAGTAGCTTACATCCCAACTATTAAAGAATGAAAGAGGGGGAAAAAACAGTTCAGGAAAACCAACTAACACTTACCTCATGTCTGACAGTTTATAGAATATTCTATATGTATCACCTCCAGCCTCTGCAAAGAGACATTAAAAGGACAATTTTTTCAACTCCTCTTAAACCATCATTAAAATTATAAACATGCTAATCATTTTCAGAAATCTATAGATTGAATTGAAGAGTGTTTGGGGCTATATGTAATTAGGGCAGTATTATCTGATAGAAATGGAATATTTAAAGAGTCCTTCAATACATAAGAAATCCTATTCCTGCTCAGTGGAGGATAGCTTCCATGATACTGGCAAAAACCTTAAGTGGGTATGTGTCTCTATTTTATGCTTCGCTTGATAAGGTTACTCAACAGATAACTGGAAGGAAAAAAACTCTATGGTTGCATTTGCTATAAAATCTTTATGAAATATCAAACATACCATTTGAGGGGAGATGTTAAGGCAGTACTTTGCTTTACTTATTTAAGCATTTTTAAAAAAACAATAGCAACAACAAAAAGAAAAAGTGAATAATATACTCTCTACAACTGTCAGGTAATATGATGATGAATGGGTTCTGCTATAGAAAACAAGGAAGGTGCCCCGTCTTCTGCTTTCTCTAGAAAATACTATGAAAGTGTATACAGACCCTTCTTATAAAGATTTTATAGAGATGATCATATATACATATAGGTTGGGAGCTACCAATGTCTTCCTGCCTGTTTTTGTCATTTTGGGTAAACATGTCATCAGTAATATTTTCCATCATTTTAGAATCTTTTATATATCTTAAAAATTTAGTCTTTAATACTCTTAAAATTCCATTCCCTCCAGTAAAGGTTTATTATGTGTGTATATGATATGTTGTTTAGTTGTTTTTTCAGTGGTATTGACTTCATGACATCATTTGGGATTTTCTTAGGCAGAGATATTGGAGTGGTTTGCCCTTTCCTTCTGCAGCTCATTTTACAGATGAGGAAAATGAGACAAATAGAAGTTAAGTGACCTGCCCAGGGTCACATAACTAATACGTAAGTGCCTGAGGTCATACTTGAACTCAGGAAGATAAGTCTTCCTGAATTCAGGCCTGGCATTCTAACCCCTGAGTCATGCTCTGCTTATTTTCTACATTTATATTCTTAAGGATCAAGGCCACCTCCTTACATAGTATATTTGGTACTGAAGTGGTAGAATTCAAAAATAGTCATTACATTATAATTGTCAATGAGAATTGATCATGAGAGAAACACTGACAGGTGTGTTCCATTTCATATCTAATTGTTGCTCCCTTTCCAATATTATCTAAAATGTTATTAGGATATTCAGCTTAGTTGATTCTTATGCCAATTTCTCCTCAGGCTCATGTTTTCTTCAATTTCCATTCCCTATTTTGTGAGGCAGGGGTGCTCATGGTTTTCCACCATCATTTTTCAAGATTCCTGGGAAAGGTGGTTTTGCGGTTCTTTCCTCATTGTTCTTGGATTCTTTCACTATTTTACACAGGTTTGCAAAGGAAAACCTCTCTACATATATAAGTTGTCCCATTTCATTCCATTCTTCAGCAGATTGCCTCCTGTATCATCTCCATGCTCTCAATTATCTTCAATATGTCCCCGTCTACTAGCTGCTTCCTTACGATTTACAGACATGCCCATATCTAAAAAAAGAGATCCTTAAAAAATCTTAATCCATCCATCTTCCCTAGTTATTGTTCAATATCTCTCCTTTCTTTCTGAATAAACTCCTTGAGAGGAGTCACAAGTGGCTTTGTTTCTTTTCTTCTCATTCTTTTCTCAATTCTCTACAGTATGGTTCTCAATCTCATCACGCAACTGAAACTCCTCTTCCCAAAATTACCAATGACCACTTCATTGCCATATCTAATGGCCCTTTTCTTGAGCCTCATTCTCCTGCATCTCTTTCTAGGCTTAGACATTATCGATCACCTTCTCCTTGAAACACTTTTCTCTCTTGGTTCTCTCTCCCAATTCCCCTCCTATATGTCTGACTTTTTTCTCAATTGCCTTTGCTTCACCCAGGTCCTGCCTGCTAACCATGGAGGTCCCATAGGTCTTTGTCTTGGGCCATCTTATGTTTTTTCCTCTATGCTATTTCACTTGATAATCTCTTTATTTCCCATGGATCCAATTATCATGTCTACGCTAATATTTTTTAAATTTATTTATACAGTCCTAATATCTCTGCTGGGACAGCTAGATGGTGCAGTGGTTAGAGTGCCTAGCCTGGATTCAGGAAGATTCATCAAATCTGGCCTCAGACACTTACTAGTTGTGGGAGCCTGGGCAAGTCACTTAAACCTCTTTGCCTCAGTTTTCTCATCTGTAAAATGAACTGGAGAAGGAAATGACAAAACACTCCGTTACTTTGCCAAGAAAACCCTGAATGTAGTCATGAAGAGTTGGACACAACTGAGCAGCAACAGCAAACAACTCTACTGATTTTTATTCTCATGTTTCCAGCTCCCTATTAGACATCTTGACCTGGATGCCTATAAGAATCTTAAACTCAGGTCCAAAATTGAACTAGTTATCTTTCACTTCAAACCCTCGCTGCTTCCTAATTTCCCTATTACTGTAGAGAGTAATCCTCCCAGTTGCCCAGGCTCAAAGCCTAGGTGTCATATTCAACTCCTCACTCTCTCACCTCCCCCTCCCCATATCTAATGTGTTGCCAAGTCCTGTAAATGTTGCCTTTGTAACATCTCTTGTGTATCCTCCTTTCTCTCCTCTGGTGCTGCCACCATCTTGGTACAGGCAGTCATCACCTCATACTTAAACTATTGCAAAAGCCTGCTGGTTGGCAGGCTCTTCCAAGTCTCTTCTCACTGCTATCCCTCTTCCACTCAGCTGTCAAAGTGATCTTTCTAAAGCACAAGTCTGACCATATTACCCTGATACTCAATGAACTCCAGTAGCTCCCTTTCACTTTCAGGATTAAATACAAATGCTCTGTTTGAACTTTAAAGTCCTTCACAACCTGGTTCCCCTTACCTCTTCATTCTTCTTTTATCTGAACTCTCTCTAAGTATTCTTCAATTCAGTGACACTGACCTTCCTGTTCATTGAACAAGACACTCCATCTCCTTACTCCTTACTCCACTTTCCTTGACTGTCCCCTATGCCTGGAACGATCTTCCCTCCTCCTGTCTGCCTCCTGGCTTCCCTGGCTTCATTCAATTCTCAGCCAGAATCTATCTTCTTTTTTTTTTTTTTTAAACAATCGCAGTTGTTTAAGTAACTTGCTCAAGGTTACACGGCCAATTATTTCTGGGTGGGTGCTAAGTGTCTGAGCCCGGGATTCGATCCCCAGATCATCCCGACACTGGAGCCGATGCTCTTACTCGCTGTGCTACCTGACCGCCCCACGAATCTATCTTCTTACAAGAATCTTTTGCTGATCTTTCCTTATTCTAGCTCATCCTATCCATTGATTATTTTTAATTTTTCCTGTATATAGCTTGTTCGTATGTAGTTGTTTGCATGCTATCTTTTCCATAGATGGTGAACTTCTTGTGAACTGTCTATTGCCTTTTTTGAATCCCCAGGGCAAATAACAGATTTGTTTGTTGCATTTGTTGACCAATTGAGTGATTATACTCAGGGAAACCAGTCTATCAAGTCACTTGGGTGAAATTCCTTCCCATTTTCTGACATTTCAACTGTACTTCATTTCAGTTTCAAAAATGAAATTCAGGAGGCAGGATAATTAGGTTTCAATGCTCCTCCTATTTTCTAGCTGTAAAATGGTAATGCTAAGGATGCTGGCCTCCTACAAGGGTTTGAACCCTCCGATGAAAAGAGCATTGGGTAATTAGTGAGCATTAGCAGCTGTTTTGACATTGTGGTTACAAACCACAAGCTGTTCACAGTACTCATGTTTCTGGGTGGTGTTCCCTGGTAGGCAAAGGAGGCCCGATTCCTGTGGTTTCTAGGATTGGGCTCTAGGTCTGTTTTTGGTTTCTATAAGGAAACTATTCCATGAATGAGGCCAACCCAGGCAATATCACTATTCTCCCACATCTGTGAGCAACTATAAAGTGGGCATGTTTTTTAAGATCTTAGCCTGATGCAAAACAAGTGACATATTTCATTTGTTCAAATCAATGCAAAGTTGAATGGGAACGCATTGTTTTTCTTCTTCAACTCATGGACAAGAGGAAAAGATGCCAAACCTGAAGACCACAAGGGAGATGACTTGGATAACCTTCTCGATTGTGAAATACTTCATTCCTGAAGCAGCCAAAAGGGCCCATGTGACTCTTGGCTCCTAGATTGACTTGAAGGCAAGACCCAAATATCAGCTTTTCAGAAATATTCACTTTAATCATTATTCTACAGGGGAATAATGCTTGGAGTTTGGAGGAGAGTAGAGAGTTCTAGTATCCCCTTTCCAACAAATTACTAGATTAAATGTTCCTTTCCATAATACTCATTGTATTATGGACTATATCACTAGCAGAACACTCTAACAGATTCCACTTCTTTGGAGAACTGGGTACTTTTCCTGTAAGAAGAATTATTTCCCCTTGACAATGTGTCTGGTTTGTAAGATTACAAAGTCAAAGGGGGGTAACAAGGAATCCAGAAAGTTTCCCAGCCTAAGAAGCCAGGGTAGTATACCTACCCAGGTAACTGTTGAGGTCCACTACAAAGGAAATATGAGAATGAGCTGGAGTGGATGAGGAAAGCTTAGACAACAATAAAAAATTGTTTCTTTTTTTTCTTTTTAACTATAAAATTTTAGTCACAAGGGGGAAATATGAGGATTAAAGAAAGAGTGGGTTCACTGCCTAGGGCATATCTATAATAACTGATGACAGAAGGAAGACAAAGCTATTGAACTCTAATTTTCCTGCTGTTTTCTCTCTCAGGGAGAGAGATCTTTGGACTGGAAAGCACCGGATTTTTAAAGTAGCTAATAGGGAGATGATATCTAAGAAAAGTAATAAGATAGTAAAAGAGTACCTAGCTTCTCTATATGACTGTGTAGTATCACTGCAATACTCACAGTGCCAATAGTGACTGTAAAATGTTGGCATAGTTCTCAATCACAAAATATAACAACTCTCCTTATAGAAGTCAGAAACAAAACATTATTCAACAGCAGAAAACCAAATCCCAACACGAGAAAAAGTCAAATCTATCATAGTAACAAAGAAGTTAATGCACCATAATACCGCAGAGAGCCACACCATACTTTTGCCTTCCCACAAACCAACACTCACAAGCCTAGCTGTCACAGCAGGGGACAAACATTCACAAGCCTAGCTGTCTCCTTGGGTGTGTCCTCTCCTCCTTCTAGCTCTAACTGCTATGACTCCCAGTTTCTTGTGGGCTCTGCTCCACCCTTCAGCAAACTCCTCCCATCATAGGTTCCATGTGATTATATTAAGCCTATTAGGGGGCAGAGAAGATTTTTCAAAGCAGGGGAGATCTTCAAATTCCCATTACCATTACAGACTAAAAGTCACCAAGCTCATATAAACCATATCCTTGTTTACTGAAAGTACTGAAAAATGTGATTATTGTAGATCTATTAGTCATCTCTGGAAGATCTTAAAGAATGGGATAGATGCAACATATTAAAAAGGACAAATGTTATATTTTTTTAATGAAAGAAATGAAGTCCACAAATTCTAAGATAGTGAACATGACTTGATTCCTAGAAATATTCTGAAGTATATCATTAGAGATGTTAGTAAATATTTGCAATGCAGCTAAGTGGTGCAGTGGATGGAATACTGGGCCTGGAATCAGGAATACTCATCTTCCTGAGTTCAAATCCAGCCTCAGACGTTTACTAGCTATGTGACCCTTGGAAAATCACTTAACCCATTTGTAAAATGAACTGGAGAAGCAAATGGCAAACCTCTCCAATATCTTTGCCAAGAGAATGCCAAATAGGGTCATGAAGAGTCAGACATGGCTGAAAATGACTGATCAGTATAAGGAAATCAGTTTTTCAAAGGGTCAGCATGGCTTCAATGTGTCCAGATTATATTATGCTAACTTCATTTTTCTTGCTGACCCAGCTACTGGACTGATAGATCAGGGGAATGCTGTTGATATAGTTTACCTAGGTATTAGCACATCATTTGACAGCTACTTTCACACTGTCTATGGGGACAAGGTGAGACAACATGGAATAGAAGAGTCCAGCTAGTTGTATTAATAAATAGTTGAAATTCCTGATCCAAAGAGTAGTAATTAATAGTACAATGTCAACTTGGAAAGAGTTCTCCAGTGGAGTACTGTAATGGTAATGGGAGTTGAAGATCTGCCATGCCCCTTGTACTGGCAAGCTAACAGGTACTTAGCACTTAGTTTCAAGTTCATAACTGTGTCAAGTATTAAGCCCCAGAACTTGTGAATCCCACAGTGGGATGAATGGGCAGGGAGAAGCTAATACCAAATATATAAGGAGAGGCCCAGGCCAGAGAGGGAAGAGATTTTGAGAACAGAACTTGTGGTGGAAGAACTTCTGAGAGCCAGCCAGAATTTCTGCTGAGAATTTCCAGAATGAGAATAGCTAGGATCTGGCACTGCTGGGAGTGAGTAGCGTGGAGGCTGAGCAGCTACTGTGTGAGGAGAGGAGGATCTTTGCCAGTTTTGTTTTGAAGCCCTGGGAATGTGGGTGTTCACTGCATTAACTATGTGTACCAACTTCATGGCTACTGTAAGGACTTTGACTTCCTGATTTTGGGACTCAGCTTTCTGGCATTAGAATAAATGCTTTGGCTGTGTCCTCCATGGGGAGAGCCTGTTACATTTTGTGATTCACAACTACACCAGCATATTTATTATCACTGTGGGCATTGTGAATATTGCATTGTTTACAAGTACTCTAAAGATTTATCCTTTTCCTTGGGCTATTTGACATTATTATTATTATTATTATTATTATTATTATTAAATAGTTGACTTGGTTTTTAAAAAATGCCCACTTTTTCTTTATTTGTTTTGCAAATTATACAATGTTAGAAGGGATAATTGAAGAATTAGATGATATAGTTAAGTTCCAAAAAGATGTTACAAAGATGATAACAATGGAATAAATCCAAGAAGATGAAAATGATAAATGTGAAACCTTATATTTAGGTTAAAAAAACTTCATGAATCCATGATGTTAGAGTCATGGCTAAACAACAGTTTGTCTGAAAAAAGATCTGGAAATTTTAATGGTTTGAAAGTCTAACTTTAAAAAATATATATTAATTAATTTTTAGTTTTCAACATTCACTTCCATAAGATTTTGAGTTCCAAATTTTCTCCCACTTCTTCTCCCCCCACCCCAAGACAATATGAAATCTGATGTAGACTACATATATACATTCATATTATGCATATTTTCAATTAGCTGTGTTGTAAAGAATAATTAGAACCAATGGGAAGAACCATTAGAAGGAAGGAAAAAAAAAGAGAGAGGAAAAAGTATGCTTCCATCTGCATTCAGACTCCATAGTGGAAGCATTTTCCATCATGAGTCTTTTGGAGTTGTCTTTGCATTGATCTTCACATTGCTGAGAAGAGATAAGTCTATCAAAGTTATTCATCACACAAGGTTGCTGTTATTGTGTACAATGTTCTTCTGGTTCTGCTCACTTCACTTCACATCAGTTCATGTAAGTCTGTCCAGGTTTTTCTGAAGTGCACCTGCTCTTCATTTCCCATGGAACAATACTACTTCATTACATTTATATACCATAGTTTGATAAATTATTCCCAAATTGATGGGCATCCCCTCAATTTCTGATTCTTGGCCAACACAAAAAGAGCTGCTATAAATATTTTTCCTGTTTTTATGATCTCTGGGATAATACAGACCTAGAAGTGGTATTGGTGGGTTAAAGGGTATGCACAGTTTTATCACCCTCTGGGCATAGTTTCAAATTGCTCTCCAGAATGGTTGGATCAGTTTACAATGCATTAGTGCTCCAGTTTTCCCACATCTTCTCCGACATTTATCAGTTTCCTGTTTTGTCATGCTAGCCAATCTGATAGGTGTGATGTGGTACCTCAGAGCTGTTTTGATTTGCATTTCTCTAATCAGTCCTGATTTAGAGCATTTCTGAAAGCTTAGCATTAATCAGTGATGTGGCTCTCCACCCCCACTCCCACCCCCCCAAAAAAGCAAATGAAATGTTTACTTTCATTCACGTAGGCTTAGGTTTAGCCACAATGGAAGTTGGAGTTCTGCTATACTTTATTTTAAACAGACTACACCTAGAGTATTATCTTAAATTCTGTGCATCATCTTTTAGGAGATTCATTAGTAATCTAGGAAGTGTCCAAGAATTAATTACTAGTCAGGATGGTAATGATCATGAGGACTGGTTGAAGGACTTAATGTTTAGCCTGGAGAAAGAAGAGATGGAGGAGAACAGGTGAAAATGTGATTCCTGTGTTAATGGATGGGAAAGGCCGACAAATGAAAGAAGGATTAAACTTACTCTGTTTGGCTTGCTAGGATAGAACTAAGAGAAATGGATAAAAGTAACAAAAGGGCAGATTTAGGCTTAAAACCAAGGGGAGGGAAATCCTGCTAATCACAGCCATGCAAAAGTAGAGTGGGATACTTTGGGAGCTAATGTGTTCCAGTGCCTAACAGAGATACTTACTAGAAGCTTGTTAACTGACTTCACTAGAGATCTTCAAGCAAAGACTAAATGACCAGTTCTTGGATATGTTGTGCATGAGATTTCTGTTTAACTATAGGTTGGATTAGATGTCCTCTGAGAGTGCTTTCAATTCCTAAATTCTGTGTAATTATCTAATAGAGAATAAATATTCATAAAACACTTAAAAAAAACCCTTCTAGCAATAAATCTATGGACACATGATTCTATTATCCCTAAACCTCTATCTAAATGTCACTTGTGTGGTTTTGTGAGTCAATTTGTTTATTTTTGCTATTTTCTTTTTATCTTAGATGGAATTCAAATAGAAATGGTCTTGAAACAAGTCACTATCCTACCATTATTCTTTCATGTTTAATATTTAGTGGACAATGTATAAGTGGATAAAAGATGATTTTTTCAAATGAATAAATGTTAGAATTGAAGCACAACTTCTGTAGCATGTTTGGAACAATTCCAATAATAGACAGAATGCTATGCTATCATAGGATATAACATTTCCTGTCTCCTAGATAGGCTTCTGGATGCATCCTGGATATGGCATTACCATCTCTCAAGCATGAGAAGTTAATAGCTGAGTCCAGGGGGTAGTTCTTGAACTTTTAATAACTTGTCATCACCAGAGGACTTCTTTCTGCACTCTAGCTTGACTTATTGTTATTGCTGAAAGGTCAGCATACTCTACTTTATTCAACCCTCTTACTTTCTCCATCCCAGTGACACTGAACCTACTGAATACCCTACAAAAAATATTTTTCAACCCCAACTGTCTACATCTTATTCCTATCTACCTTTCCCTAACCAATATCTGACTCCAGGTCTCCCAGCAACTTTCACTATACTGTTTTGAACTCCTACTTTATAACTAACAAACATTTTGGACTTCTTGAGAGCTTGGAATATGATATTCCAAGAAGCAAGGGAGAAAAGTTTCCAACTAACCATAACCTATACAGCAAAACTAAATATAACCTATAAGATAACCTATAAGGTCAAAAGGGCAGCTAGATGGCACAGTGGATACAGCACCACTCCTAAAGTCAGGAAGACCTAGCTGTGTGACCCTGAGCGAGTCACTTAACCCTATTTGTCTCACTTTCTTTATCTGTAAAATGAATTGGAGAAGAAACTAGCAAACCACTTTACTATCTTTGCCAAGAAAACCCCAAATAGAGCATTAAGGGTTGTACACAATTGAAATACCTGAACAACAAGGTCAAAAAAATAGATGTTTAGTGGAATAGAGGATTTCTGGTTATTACTGATGAAAATATAAGAACTGAGTAGATATTTTGAAATGACAATATTGGTACTAAAATAATAGAAAGATTCACATGTATTTAGTTGAAAAGGTAATATATGGGGAAAATTATATGTTAATGTGAGGATAAGAAAAATATCTTCTCAGACTCGTAATATCTTTAAGGTAACAGAAAAAGGATAAAATGATAGAGGGTCTTATGGCAGTTTTTCCTTTTTTATTGACTTTAGAGAAAACAAAAGTGGGAATAGCACAGAAATATACTGGGGAGAAAAGGAGAAGGAAATCACTATTGTATGCTAAAAGTACATAAGATGAATATATAGTTACGGAGGAAAGGATGAAGCGAATGGACATATACCTCACTCTCATCTGACTTAGATAAAGGAAGATTAAACACAATTATACATAACCACCACCACCACCCTACACACAGAGATTTTGGCATTAAACTCAAAAGGGAAATAAGAAGGGATACAAACAAGAAAGGGGTAGAGATAGGTCAAATAGGGAAAGTGGAATCAGTAAAGAAATAAGGAAAAACAAACTCAAATGTTAGCGGGAGGAATGGGAAGAGAGGAATAAAAGGAGAAGATAAAAGCAAAAATCTGGCACCAGGGGAAAGTTAAGGTCAAGAGAAGAATTGCAATAGAGAAGAAACAGGCTGTTTCACTTACAAGTTGTCAAGTATCAGTCAAACTTCCCCTTTTCTACCACCTTCTTATTTGTGAAGAGGTAGTTAAGAGTAAAGAGAAGAAAAAGTAAAAGAAAAGGATCTGAAGGGAAATACACAATTAATAATAACAACTGTGAATGTGTATGAAATGCACTCACCCATAAAATTAAAGAGAATAGCAAAAGGGATAAGAAAGCAGTCACTGACAGACAGCATATTGTTTACAACAGATAGAATCCCATTGAATTAAAATGAGGAGCTGGAGAAAATCTACCATGCTTCAGCTGAATTGGAAAAAAAAAAAAAAAGCAGAAGTAGAAATCCTGATTTCAGATAAGACTACAGTAAACACAGACATAATAGGAAGAGATAAGCAAGGAAATTATATTAGGCCTAGAGAAACCATACACAAGTAAATATCAATACTTATTGATTCATCTAATAGTATAACATCTAAAGAGTTAAAGGAAAAGTCAAACAAATTGAAAGAAATAGAGAGTAAAACTGTGATAGCAGGAAACCTTAATGTACCCCCTTTCAGATCTAGACAAATCTTAAAAAGATTAACAAGAACTTTAGAATCTAAAAATAAAATTTAGATCTCAGGCGATTACTGAATGGAGCTAGAAAGAATTTACATACAACTCAATTATATCAGACACTTTTACAAAAATTGGCCATGTATTATGGTATTAAGACCTCCCCAACCTCAAAATACAAAAAAGTAGAAAAACTAAACACATCAGAGAGTAAAGGAAGGTCATCTGAAAAAGAGAAGTCAGCAGGACTGGGGAGGATCTGGAAAGGTCTCCTGAAAAGGGTAAGTTTTGAACCAAGTTTTCAAGGAAGCAATGGAAGTTGATCAGTCAAGAAGCATTTTTTAATGAACCTATTATGTGCCAGACACTGTACTAGCTGCTAAGAGTACAAGGAAAGACAAAAATAATTCTTTGAGGCAGAGGTGGAAAGGGATTGCATTACTGTTATGAAAGTTATACAGAAGAGTATCATGTTTGTGGAGGGGAGAAAAGTACTCAATTATCTTATCACAACCACAACCTTGTGAGATAGATAATACAAATATCATTATTCCTTTTTTTATAGATCAGGAAAATAAGCCTAAGTCACTTCTTCAAGGTCACTCAGCTTGTATTTCAAGCCAAATAGAAAAAACTATTTATTATTGTTCACACATACTATGTATAAGATTCTGTTTTAAGTGCTAAGGATCAGCATAAGGAACTCCCAGTGAGAAAATTCTCTCTACAATGTAGATCAGCAGCTGTTCTATAACTTATCGTCTTAGTGAGTTGCTTGAGTCACCCAAAGGCTAACTGACTTGTCCATCCATCCAGTATATGTTAGAGGAAGAATTTAAACCTATGTCTTCTTAAATTTAAGTCTAGCTCTCTATCTGTTCAGGGAGCTAAGAATATAAAAAGGAAATACAAAAAGAAATGAAATCTTTTAAGTACTTCATGTACTGAATGTAAATAACAGAGCTGGGAATTGAACTCATATCTTTTGAAATCACACTGTCACATTGGGAAAATGTATTATTTCTTGTATATAGAGTAACTTTTAACTCAAAATTATTTTAGCAGGAAAATCTAGTTGTATAATTTTAGGGTGCATATATAAGAGGAATAACAGTATAGAGGTAAAACAGACTAGACGGGATAATCTAAATTTAGAATTCTATTGAAGCTATCTCTTACATCTCACTTCTTAAGCTGTGAAAGTAATGTTCCTTAAGGAGAGGGAGTCTACCAAAGATGTTTCTGTGGAATGATCTGAGGGGCACTTATCCAAAACTGTCTCCCCCTTGCCCTTTCTTGTCTATCTCATCATGAGAAATTTATTCTTGACAGAACACACAAAATGACACAGAGAAGCTAACCTCCCGCTGAGGAGAGCCTGGCAGGCCAGCAGGAATCAGCCAGCACAGCACTCTGGGAGCCAAGCCCAGCCCCATGAGAGCCAAGGTTTTAGCCACAGAGTGGGCCTGACCAACCACCAGCTGAAGAGACTCCAGATCACCAGCAGCTGAGGCAGTTTCCAGAATTATCAACACATGGATGCAAAGGACAAAGTGAGAGGCCAGTGCAGTGTGGATTTTGGGATCCAGTAGTTGGGAGTGCGTTGGATTTTGTCCCCAGGGCGAGAAGATGCTGAGGAGCTGCAGCAGCCCTTCAGCTGCCCCCCATGTAGCAGCTTCAGCTACTGTCCTGCAGAGTGTAGGGGGACCAAGCGACCAGTCTAAGGGGTAATCACTCTTACTTTAACCTGCTTGTATCTGGATTGCAGTCTAGCTTGGAGGTCCTGGGGTGTATGACCTGCTTGCCAGAGTGTGTGGAGGCCTCAGAGAGGGCACCCAACTAATACCTTCAGCAGCTGATAAAACCCCAGCATTTGGGACGAAGCTCTACTGTCTGGTGGCAGAGTCCTACTGTGGCAAAAAAGCCCAGGGGTCAAGTGACTGAGTTGTGACATGAGCAGGCAAAGGAAGCAAAATAAACAGAGTTCCCCAACTTTACACTCCTATTTTGGTGACAAAAAGGATCAAAGCATGGAAAAGGAGGAAGACAGAGAAGTCAGACCTCCTGCACCAAAAGCTTCAAAGAAAAACATGAGCTGGTTACAGGCCATAGAGGACCTTAAGAAAAAAGTAAGAGAAGTGGAGGAAAAATTGGAAAGAGAAATGAGAACGATGCAAGAAAATTATGAAAGGAGAGTCAACAGCGTGACTGAAGAAAATAATACCTTAAAAAATAGACTAACTCAAATGGCAAAAGAGGATCAAAAAGGCAATAAGGAGAAGAATGCCTTAAAAAACTGAATTTGCCAAATGGAAAAAGGATCTCAAAAGCCCACTGAGGAGAATCATTCCCTCAGATTTAGAATGGAGAAAAGGGAAGCTAGTGACTTTATGAGAAATCAAGATGCTGTTAAACAGATCCAAACAAATGAAAGAATAGAAGGCAATGTGAAATATCTCATGGGAAAAACCACTGACCTGGAAAATAGATCCAGGAGAGATCATTTAAAAATTATTGGACTACCTGAAAGCTATGATTAAAGAAAGAACCTAGAAATCATACTCCAAGAAATTCTCAAGAAAAACTGCCCTGATGTTTTAGAACCAGAGGGCAAAATAGAGGTTGAAAGAATCCACTGATCACCTCCTGAAAAAGATCCCAAAAAGAAAACTCCTAGGAATATTATAGCCAGGTTCCAGAATTCCCAGATTAAGGAGAGAATATTACAAGCAGCCAGGAAGAAACAATTTGAATATTGTGGAAACACAATCAGGATAACCCAGGATCTGGCAGCTTCTACACTGAGGGATCGAAGGGCCTGGAATGTGATATTCTGGAGGTCAAGGGAGTGGGATTAAAACCAAGAGTCACCTACCCAGCAAAACTGAGTATCCTGTTTCAGGGGAAAATATGGTCATTCAGTGGAATACAGGACTTTCAAGCATTCTTGCTGAAAAAACCAGAGCTAAATAGAAAATTTGACATTCAGATACAAGAAGCAAGAGAAGCATGAGAAGGTAAACAGGGAAAAGAAATCATAAGGAACTTATCAAAGTTGAACTATTTACATTCCTACATGGAAAAACGATCATTGTAACTGATGAAACTTTTCTCAGTATGAAAATAGTTGAAGGGAATATATATATATATATATATATATATATATGTATATGGGCATGTGAATACATAGGCGAATGTGTGTATATATGTTTATAGGTATACATAGATAGAGGCCACAGGACCAATTTAATAGGGATGATACTTCAAAGGAGAAATTAAGAGGTGAGAGAAGAATATAATGAGAGGAGTTGGGGAGAGACAGAATGGGGTAAACTCTTTCATATAGAAGAGGCAAGGGAAAATGGTTACAATGGAGAATGGGAAGGCAAAAAGGCAAAACCTTATTCTCATTGAATTTGGCTTGAGGAGGGAATGAAATACACACTAAATAGGGTATCTCACCTTACAAGAGAGTAGGGGGGAAGGGCATGAGAGGAGGGATGATGCAAGGGAGGGCAGGCTGGGGGGGAGGGAAGTTGGAAGCACCTACTTTTGAAAAGGGACAGTATCAAAGTAGAAAATAGAACAAGTGGGAGGTGGGATAGGAGGGAGGGAAATATAAGTCAGTCTTTTACAATATATCTACTATGTTAATATTTTGCATAGCTATACATGTACAACCTATACTGAATTGCTTATCTTCCCAGTAAGGGTGGGTGACAAGGGAGGAAAGGAATGAGCCTGGATTTCAAAGTTTTAATATCAAATGTTTAAAAATATATAAATACTATTATTAATACTATTTTACATGTAATTGGGAAATAAGATATACAGGCATCGGGGCATATAGATCCACCATGGCCTACTGGAAAAATTGAAATGGTTATGGGAGAAGATATGGGAGAGAGCAGATTGGAGGAGGGGATATCCTGTGGGACCACTATTTTGGGGCAGTGGGTAGGGGAAAAATGGGGAAAAAATTTGTAACTCATAATCTAGAGGAAATGAATGATATAAACCAGAAGTTAATAATGCATTTGAAAAAAAAGAAATTAATTCTTTTGGCTTATAAAGTTTTTTGATTTTCCATAATTCCTTACTAAAATGTCAATAAGGAAGTGACTTAGGAAGAAGGTGCAGGGTAATATCCCTTTGTCATCATCAGTGAATATTTTAGCAGTGATAAGTGGATGGATATCTGAGGGTAATAGTCTTAGGCAGAATAGATACTTGAAAAGCACAGAAAGGAATGAGGAGTGATAGAAAAGGGGAGATGAAGACAGGGAAATAATAGGGGACCTATAAGGGGAATAAGCGATCTAATTGATAAATGAGAAATGTGTCATTTTGTCAAACTTTGCCACTAGTTTCTTATTCATAAACACTTAGGTCAATGAGTTTAAGACCAGAAAATATAATCTGTGAAAGAGTTTCCCCTCTCGTGTACTAATCACCTGTATGATAAACATGAGCAAAGGGGAGAAGTCGCCTTCTTGGAAGGGTTACAAGGTTTGGAACATGTCACATATATTCCTAGAACCCAGAAGGCCAGGAGAAATTTGAGGACAGCCTCTCTTTTTATTTATTGATAGTGAACTCTGGAATCTTTCCTCTCACCCCTAAGATTCTCCTGAAGGCCCATGATCTTAGTTTGTGACTACAGATGGAAGCATTTATTAACTTTAGGGACAAGCTTCCACTAGCAACCTTCAAGACTGTTTCTAAAGTGATTGAATCTAGGCAATGCAGTTGAGAAGGTTATGTCCCTCTTCCCATGCTACACACACACAGACAGCACATGGTTCATATTCTTTTGAGAAAGTTAGAATTCTGTGACATTAACCATGTGGCAGCTATAGGAATTGTCAATGGTTTCCCCAAAACTCTGTTCTCAATGACACAGACTGATACTCTTCAACGCAAATGGAGTATTTAGCCATGCAGTTGTCCAAGTTATGAGTACAAATGAGAGAGTCTGGGTTTTAAAACTTTGCATGAGAGCTATTTGGCAAATGGAGACCCAGGGACAATTAGAAAATTTGGCTCAGGAAGCTTAACATTCATGGTAGTTTGCATGATGTTACTGCTTATGTTATAGAGTTTCAATGCCTAATGTTAACAGTTACCAGTTTAGGAATTTGCAGATGAAGCAAGTCATATTCTATATATGGAAAGATTTCCTCTTCAGCTTCTCAGTGACTTTGGGACTGAATTCATCATTTACCCCTTTACCTGATTCAGTCTCTTATTGTTTCCTATGTTACAGATTTTTTTTTCTGTTCATCTTGACAAACATTTTCAAGGTCCCCTTGGTATATGGTTATCTATAGAACTTTTGTTTTCCATCATTTTCAGTCATGTCTGACTCTTCATGACTCTTTTGAGGTTTTCTTAGCAAAGATACTGGGGTGGTTTGCCTTTTCCTTCTCCAGCTCATTTTACAGATGAGGAAACTGAGGCAAACAGGCTTAAGTGATTTGCCCAGGGTCACACAGACAGTAAGTGTCTGAGGTTAGATTTGAACTCAGGTCTTCCTGACTAGACCCAGTACTCTATCCACTGTGCCAGCCAGTTGCCAGAATGCAGAATACTAAAGTTAGAAGGAATTTTGGAGAGTATGCAGCACCAACTGTGCCCCTACAGCCTTCAGTTTCTTGCCCAAGGCTGTCATCTTCAGCAATGTTTTCTAGGTTCTTTATTGAAGCAGCACTTGTAGCCATTCAAATCATTAGAATAGGGTAATGAGTGGCCATTTGTCTTAATAAGTCTTGGGAGGTTCTCTATCCCTCCTTGGGTACGTGCCCTTAGAAGACAACGGAGATCAGTATTGTCCTTATGTGGTCTTCATGGTGTTTCCTCAATACCCTTCGTCAGGGAGTCATGAGCCACATCATCTTATCCCTTCTTCCTCTCAACTTTACTGGGTTCAGTAACCCAGCACTTAATCTGTGGATCTACAGTGTCAGCCATTGGAGTACAAGACACATTTTCTTTTTCAGAATGTGTTTTCTCCTCTGAGAAGAGTCTCATATTTGTTTCTTACCTCGAAGTAATCACTAGTCTTCACTTTCTTCTTACTGTAACATATTTCCACTCTCCGATCAATTTTCAAAGAAACCAATTTTTCCCTACTTTGAGACTATTTTTCTTCATTCTCACACTAAAACCCTTTTGTGTTTTGTTTTGTTTTGAACTTGGTTTCTCCTGAATCATTTTATTTTTTCTCTTTTAAATAGTATTTTTTTTCTAATTACATGTAAAGATTTTTAAGATTCATTTTTATATAAAATTTTGAGTTTCAAATTTTCTCCCCTTCCTCCACTCTTCCCTCCCTAATATGGTAAGCAGTTTTATATAGGTTATATATGTGTAATCATGTAAAACACATTTTCATATTAGTCATACTGTGAAAGAAGAAACAGAACAAAAGGAATGTTTTGTGTTGTTTTATTTTTCAGGACAACTCCTCTCTCTTTGATAAACCTGGAAGGGCAGTGGTTAGATTGGAGTGAAAAAGAACTAAATTCTGATCTAATCTAGTCAGTTAATAGCAGTATGAACCTGGGTAAGACACTTAACCTCTGCCTGCCTCGGCCTGCTCATCTGTAAAATGGGGATATTAATAACACTGAATTTCCAGGGTCATTATGACAAATGAGAGAATATTTGCAAAGTGCTTTGCAAATCTTAAAATGCTGTATAATACTTGCTATTATTATATTATTACTTTGATGAGTACAAAGGCCTTCCCTCCCTTGCCCCACCACCACCTCATCCCATTACAACTTCTTTTCTATAAGGGAGGCCAAAGGGATATGAAATCAAGGAAGTGAGACAGATGTTTCCATCAGGGACTCTTCATTCCTTTGGTATACAAGAAGCACCAGGATAAAATATGTTTATTTTCGGAGCTTACTCTAATGACCTCTAAGGATGATAAAGAAACTATGGAATTACAGAAGTTTATATATCAAAAAGGACTCAAATATCATCTAGTCCCACCCTCTAGCCCCATTATATACTTTAGGAAACTGAAGCATTAGGGATATGAAATAATTTCCCAAGGTCATAGAATGGAGTTAGTGTCAGAGCCAGGATTAGAATGTGCTGGGTTCCCCTACACCCACCCCCACCCCCCACCACTCCAGGGATCATTAACAGCACAGTTGGTGGTGTTCTTTAAATGATGTAAAAAACAGACATGATCAAAATGTAATCCATTGCACAAAAGTCTTATGACACAATCCATCTTTATAAAGTGAACTTGAGCATAACAACACCGCAGAGGGTAAAAGTAAATCAGAAAACTATGGTACAGTGGCCTAAGTGGGTCATTAAAGGGGGGTTGGGGAGCTTATCATGGCATTCTTTTTTTTTCCTTTTTGCTCCAATAGTCATTATCGCCATATATTTTGCAAAATCAAATGAATGACAAAGTCAGAAGCAAAGTAAAAACCCAGGGCTAGAGGTCAAAATAATGTGCCCTTAATGGGAAAAAATACTTTCCTTCTCATTCCAGTGCTCATTTCCGAGGAGAAAAACAGAGCAAGTAAGCTGATTCTTACAAGAGCAGCCATAGAATCTGCAAACAACATTTGTAACTGCAAGGTACCATTTCAAGCAATGCTTCACAAATAGAATCATTAGGCCAAAGGATGCTTTAGAGATCTTTGCATCTAACGCATTATGAGAAAGAAAACTGAATTGGGAAAAATGATATAACTTTTCCAGTATCAGAATAACATTCATTAGCAGCACTATTTGATTGACTAGTATGGATGTCTACTCAAATGAAAGCAGTTAAACAAAAAGTCATTAAGCACCTAATATGTTTAAGATTTTTGACAAGATTCAAAGAACTCATTGACAAAAAAATGATAGTTTTTGCCTTCAAGGAGCTTACATTCTATGTGTATAAAATGTATGTGTGTGCGTGTGTATACATATATACACACATGTTGCATGTATATAGAACTCTCTACATGTACATGTGTCTATGTGTGCATATATGCAATAAAATGAGATGTGCCTATGTATTCACACACACACATATATATACACACATGTGTATATGTATTCATGTTCATTATTGTTGTTCATTCATTTCAATCCTGTCTGACTCTTTGTGACCCTATTTGGGGTTATCTTGGCAAAGATACTGGAGTGATTTGCAGTTCCTTTTCTAGCTCATTTTACAGATGAGGAAACTGAGGCAAACAGAGTTAAGTGACTTGCCCAGGGTCACATGGCCAGTAAATGTCAGATGTCAGATTTCAACTCAGGGCTTCCTGACTCCAGATCTTATGCTCTACCCACTGTACCACCTACACACACACACACACACACACACACACACACACACACACACAGCATTGTAGATTTTAAATGACAGACTGAGGAAATATATATATATATATATATACACACACTATATATAAGATATATAGTATGTGTGCATGTACATGTACACTTATGTTAGTATATGCATGTGTAAACATATATACACATACAGGTGTATGTTCCATATAATATAGAAACAACTGTATATGTGTGTATATATAATACATAGAAATAGAACTATATATGTGTGTCTAATGCATATATACATACACACATGTAGATATTTGTTTATATGCATAGACACGTGCATATGTACGTGTATATGCACATGTCGACACGGCAAGTAGTCATTGAAGATTTTTGAGCACTTGATTATGGCAGAGGAAGGTGAGTGACATAGTATGATAAAAGCTTTAGGAATATTAGTTTTGCAGCTATGTAGAGAGTGGATTAAAGAAAAGTGAGATTGAAAATAGGCAGATCAATTTGAAGGCTCTTACTAATACACGTGAGAAATAATGAGGGCTTAAACTCAGGTTGAAAGTGTGTGAGTGGAGAGAAGGGGACAGATGTGAGAGCTGTTGTAGAGAAAGAATCAGCAATATTTGGAAACTCATTAGATGTAGGACATTAGGGAGTGGGAAGGGCAAGGGTTACTCCAAGATTGTCAGTGATTTGAAGGATGGTGGTGCCATCAGCAGAAATGGGAAAGATTTGAAAAGAGATGGTTAAGCTTTATGAAAATCCTGTAGTAATATTATATAATGGAAGATATTTTGTGAAAATATTTTAATATTCATACCATTAAAAGAAAATATAATTTAAAATGTTTCCCCTAGACTAGTATTCGAAAATCAGTATTATTTTCTTTAAAAGCCTGTGCTACCACCAGAAGGACAGAAATTTACACATTACTTTGAAATGTAGTTTGATGTGAAATATATGCCTTTACACATACATGCGCATGCACAAGCTTAGCTTTTGTTTGAGTTGAACCTTTAACTTCATCAGTAAAAGGAACTCTGGGGCACAAAAACTCTTTCTGCCTATGCATATCTTTAACAGCTTGGTAACTTGGAGGTGTAGAAAGCTGTCTAGAGGCACTGAGGAGATAAGGTGACTTGACCAAGTTCACACATTACTTCCTTGTGCTGGAGACTAAACTTGAACCAAGTCTTCCTGACTCAAGGCCCCCTGAACCCTTGTGATGTGTTCATGCATGGGTGGGGGTGTTCTGAGTTTTAACCTTCAGTAAATGTTTTCATTTATTGAAACTAATTGACTGCTGAGTGTATAAATTCTTAAAGTCAAGGACAATTTTGCTTCTGAACATCTCTGCCATTTTAGTCAAGTCCCTCCAGATTTGTCTTCCTGAACTTTTGTTGTTGAGTCATTTCACTGATGTCTGACTCTCCATGACCTCATTTGTGGTTTTCTTGGCAAAGATACTGGAGTGGTTTGCCGTTTCCTCCTCCAGCTCATTTTACAGATGAGGAAACTGAGATAAACAAGTTAAGTGACTTGCCCAAGGTTACACAGCTAGTGTTTGAAGCTGGATTTCAACCCAGGAAGATGAGTCTTCCCGACTCCAGATACAGCAATTACATTCACTGTACCACCTAGCTTCAGCTAGTACATGTTTAAGGCTGGATTTGAATTCAAGTTTTCCTGACTCCAGGGCCCTCACTCTGTCCACTGTGCCACCCAGTTGCCTGCCATCCTGAACTAAAGACAGGAAACAGTGCCACCTATGCCTTACAACAAGTTTATACCAAGTTAAAGTTGAAGGGGGGGGGCACTGGGGAGGAGGGGAAGGTGGGGAGGGAAAGAGAGAGGGGGAGGAAATAGCATTAAATTATCTAAGATCAGAGACCTCTTTTCTCTGTTCTGTTCCTGTGTCCTTAGCCAAGGGTTTGATCTCTAGCTGATGAATAGATTGCATATGTACAGCATAAGATAAAAATGATCTCCTTCTGCTCTTTCCCAGATGCAGATGTCCTGGCCTCGACCCTGTATTTCTAATTTCGGCCCCAGTTCACATCAATGCAATTCGGCCCCATCCCCTCTGTCACACTGACTTGGCGGGCTCTGGGATTTCCTGGGCCTGCTCCTATACAGAAGCCCTAGGAAGAGCTGTCTTGTGGCCTCACTGAAGCAATCAGATCAACCCAGCTTGAAATGGCAATGAGAGCCGGACACAAGCCAAATGGGCAAACAGATGGGTAATAATCCCATATTTTATAATGTGAGCCAACGGAGGTTTGTTCAGCAGAACTGAAGTCTCTGGTGAGCACAGACCAGTGCAGTTTTATGTAGTTTAAATTCAAGGATTTTTCTCTATTTCCTGAATGAGATGGCAAGTTGACATTCTTATTTAGAATAGTAGAGAAAGGTTCACTCCAGAGGATACCAGTTGGGCAGCCCCTATTTTGTTTTGGAATTAGTATGGTGCTGTCAGCAGGCCAGACTTCCTCTCATAACCAGAATACCTTTACTCAACATTTCAGCATGAAAATAGAGCAACATCTCTGTTCTGTCCTGACTCTTTTTCTCATCCTTATCTCTAACTTTTTAGGGAGTTGAGGTTATACCAAAGACAGGCCCCAGGAATTCCACGGTGTTGTGGAATGTAGCTCAAAGTTACTGCACAGTTAGAGAAAACACATCTACTTCCCAGTGCCAACCCTAAACATCATGGCCCACTAGATGAATAGGATATTAATGCCCCACTAACTCTCCCATATTGAAGTTCCCACCCCAACCCCATACACATGCATGCAAAGAAGTTCCAAAATGTTGTATCTGGGGGTGGGAGAAAGCACTCATCCCACATCCCTGAGAATCCATTGGATTTGAAGAAAGTCTTGGCCCTCTGCAACATCTTATAGGCTCTTCGGATGTTCCTTAGCCACAGAACCTTATCTCCAGGTGATATTGTCAGTCTTGTGAAAAGATTCAATGAAGTTTGGGGGCATGATTTTGAGCATGGGCTACGGGATGGGTTCCATGTATGCAGGGTCTGGAGAATTCAGGAACAAGGAAAGGTAGATCATGTAATTAACTTTCAAATGTGACATTTTCCCCTAGATATACAAACTCTTGGGGGTGGGGAATTTAAGAAAAAAATTCCTTAAGATATACAGGTACTGGGATATAGAAATCCATCTTGCCATATTAGAAAGTTAGAGCGAATATGGGGAGGATATAAGGGAGAGCAGATTGGGGGAAGGGGTACTCAATAGGCTCATTATCTTGGGGTGGGGATAGGGGAAAGATGGGGATAAAATTTGTAACTCAAAATTTTGTGGAAATGAATGTTGAAAACTAAAAAGAAACAAATAAAAAGAAACAATTTCTTCTCCTTTAATAGTTTACATTTCATTTGATGTTTTTTCTAGGTTTTTAAAACCAGATCTGTTAAAAAAAAAAAAAACCAACTCCCTCCTCCAATGCAGTTCAGAAACTGCTCCAAAACTTGCTGTCAATTTCCTGGGGCACTGAGAAGTTAGTTGACTTGTCCAAGGTCACAGAGCAAGTATGTGTCAGAGACAGAACTTAATAGCTACATTTTTCTGACTCCTCAGCTAACTCTCCTTCTTGGCTATGCCCCTCTGACTCCCTTTCAACCTATCACTATTCAATCATTACCACAGCCGAGAATATCCAATTTTGTGATGATATGTGACACTTGTGCATCATTCAACATTTGACAAAATGAGTTCTACTTACCTATAGCATAGAAAGGATACTTAAAAAGAACAGTGAAAGGTAGGTGAAGCCCTCCTTGTCTCCAAAGGGAAACCTCTCTCATCTGGTCAGCAAGATTGTGTGTGATTAGTGAGCCGTTTGGGGGACATCTCTAAGTCTGAAGGGCCCTGACTGCATGTGGTTGGACTTTAACATTTCCTTAAATAACTAGGAAGGCACAACAATGTGAAATTCTCAAGCTTAAATCTTAGGCTCCCCACCCCACCCCCAACCAATCAAGTTTTGGGAACAACTTCCCTGCCTTTTAGGGAAAGAATTCGCCTATTCTACATAGTTTAGTAATAGGGTTGATGAGGGTGTGTGATAAATATTGATCTTATAACACTGTCTTCTTCCAGATTTCCACAAAATTCATTTGGGTTCCCAGACTCAACAATCATAAGAAAAACTTCACTCAGAAAACCAAATAGGAAGACCCAGATAGTTGAGGAAAATTTGGATATTACTGGATTTTAGCGAGTACAAATCAGCCTGGTTTTTCAGCCAATCTCAGTTGTGGAAGAGTTCTTTAAAAAGCTTAAATGCTGGTTTATGTACATAGAACAGTATATATCACAAACATATCAAGAAGAATGTAATAACATCAACAAAACCAACCATCTCAGGGTGATTCAACAAACCACTGTCACCTGGGCATGTTCCAAACGAGGCTGGCTAGAAAGAAGGTTGTTGAAAGCATTTCTAAGCCAGAAGGAAAATGGATGGGGAAGCTACTAACTTTTTCCATGTTGTGTTTCTTTGATTCTTATAAAATTTACTGTGTAAAGTTTATTTAAACTTGATATCTTTTCTGTGTGTATTCTCTTGACCTATGGAGTATTTCTTCTACTTTCAGGTTAAGGCATTTGGAAATTAAATATTTCCCAGAGGTTTCACATTATTTGACCCATTTTTGAGAAATATATGTCAACAACAAAGAAGTGTTGTTTCAAGTAATCTTTATCCTTTTTTAAGTGCAGGAATGCCACATCAGCCTCTTCCTCCAATCCTTTTATAGTAGCTTTCTTAGTAAGTTTAATTTTATTTATTCAAATTTTATTTTTAAGTTTATTTATTTATTTATTTTAATTTGTTTGTGATGTATAAGGGCAGCATGCCATTAAAGATGTGGGGCACAGCATTAACCAAATTAGAGTAAATTAGAAATTCAAAGTAATAATAGCTAGTCATTATATAGAGCTTTAAGGTTTGCAAGTGCTTAACATTTTTCTTGTATTTGATTCTCACAACAACTCTGAGAAGTAGCATTATTATCCTTATTTTACAGAAGAGGAAACTGAGGTAGAGATTAACCAATTTACCTATGATCACACAGCTAGTAGGTACCTTAAGCTAGATTTGAACTCAGGTCTCCCCAATAAGAATGGCCTGGTAGAGGCCATCACACAGATGGTGGTCAGAAATGTTAATGAAGGAGACAGAGATATTTGTAAAATGAATATAATAACTATAAAAGCTCAGTATTTTGGGCCCAGTTAATGTATGGGGCAAATAATCCTATAAGAGCTTAGTGACTTCTGAGGCATCATTGCATTATAGCTCAATTCAGTAATTACTTAAAATAGCAATAAATACATATTGACTGCTTACTATGTGTCAGGCATTGTGATTGATGCCACTCACTATCTCAGAGGATTTAGCTGATAAGAACACTACCTCCAATGATTCAACTAAAAGCTATCTGTTATGGGTCAGGGGACCAGTGGAACTGGGTCTGCATAAGTCATTCCCTTACATTCCCACAAAACCACTTGGCACTGTGATGACCAAAGAAGCTGGGGTGCAGACCTGGGGCAGCTGGGTTACCTTTGCCCCCAGTAGACTAATCTGGGGCCAAGGTGTGGGCTTTCTGGAGTGAGAAGGATAGAAAAGTAGCTAAAAGGAGAGCTCCTGAGACCCTAGAAAACTTTCCTGCCAGCAGCTTCTACTTGTTTTTGCTTTTATTGACCCACTTTGACAACTACTTTTACCTAGGAATATAGCAATATATTTAAAGTAAAAAATTGGGCTCTGAATTTTTTATTGTACCAAGTACAATAAAAAAAAATTAAAAATAAATAAATAAATAAAATAAAAAACAAAATAGCAACAACAACAAAAACTTGGTACCTTGTACCAAGTGTAGATGCATGCTCTTACATCCCGTTTAATCCCTAATCCCGTTTAACATCTATATACATTCTCTTGGGAGTTCCTTCTAGTAGAGGGCTTCCCATTGCGCTGGGGCTTTTCTTTGGATCTCCAGCCTGTGGGTGGATGCCCCTGAAACACATAGGCTATCAGGTATCTCTTGCTTTCAAGTGGGCTTGCTCATCATTGCAATGATTTTAAATTCAAAAGATTTGCAGAACCTCTGATTACTTGCGTTTATGTCTTATCCTGTGGCTAATATTAATTCCCATAGTTCTTTAGCTATTTGCAAGTCCCTCTCCCTATGGACACTGACTATGTGCAATGGGTATTAGCAAAGAAAACAGGGGCCTCAGAGATTTAGTCTGACCCCTCGTTTAAAAGATGGAGAGGTGTAGGCCTAGAAAAGTTAAGTGATTTGCTCAGTCATATACATGGCAAAGAAAAGGGCAAGGATTTAAATCTAAGTCCTCTAACTCTAGGGCCTGAGCTATATTTTAAATGATGCTGATAAAGTTACATTTTTCAGTATCTTGCAAGAAGGCTGTTGTTGTTCATCCTTTGTTCTTGAAGAGGACAGACCATGACATCAGGAGGTGATACTATGACATGCAAGGGAATTGGATTTAAGTGAGGCAGGTCTCTGCAAAATCACTCGTCTCACTTTCTCCTCTAAAGCCATCTGGGTTCAGTGGGGAGATACAAATCAGGATAACTGGAGACGGCCCTGGATAAGTGGGAGACCTGGGCCCTTTTAAGCCAAGGCCTTTAATAGGTCTCAGTTTGACTGAAGCAGTGCCATTCATTCCAGGGAAAGCCAGAATGAAAGAAGGTGAGGTAACTCAGCTTACCCAGTAATTTGGAACAGGCCTATCTAATAAAATCATTCCTGAACCCTAACAGCACAGCTTGGGCTCTGCAGGGCGACTCCTCTATTTCCTCTCTCTGGAAGACATAGAGTCAGGTGCATTGGTTCTGGATCCTAAAATTCTGTTCTAGTTGGTAAGAGCTGGAGAAATGCAAGAGAGAGAGTGTGTCTTGTCTGGGGCAAAACCTGCTTTGAAGAAGGCACAATGGAGTACAATACATCTTTTTTTAATGTTTTCATTAAATATCACCAAAGTATAAAATGCTTTGGTTCCTAAAATCATCAAATTATCCAGCACATTCACTTTTGTGGAATATCTCATTCCTGATAATGCCTGATAAGTGTGTTAATAATGTGAATATTGTCCTCCTATGAGCTATCATTGCTCACTGTCATGAGACACACATGCTAGCATGTTCTTAATTATAAGAAACAAATAATATTAAGAAATTTCCTTGGAAGGCAACATGGGGGTTGATTTGGGAATGAAGGAAGGATAAAAATTAAGAGTAAAGACACTCTCAGTTAAAAATTGGTGGACTGGTAAGAATTTTTGACTGACCTATTTACATGACTGCTTCAATTTTTCAGTCTAGAAAGAACCAAAAGGAATGGGTCTCTGGAAAACTTCAGGCATCTTTGAGCTGGGCAATCTTTTGAGTGGAGGGGTCCTGCCCAAACAAAACACTGATTTTGAAGTTATATAATACAGCACTACCTAATGGTTCCATATTATTATTTCCAACATTTGATTTTTCCTTTTGATATTGTGAAGTTAAGCAGTTTATGCTACCTAGCCATAGTTTGTCACCTCTGAAAGTACCTTCAAAAGTTCCTAGTTGAGTTTTGAAGCACACCTTACTTCTTACATATTTGCTGTTGGCATCTCTCAGACTCTCTGCGAGGGTCCTCAGGACAGCAGAAAGGAAGGAAAGAATTCACAAAATATTCCTTTGGTGATGCGGGTTGCTCAGTCCATGTATGCTTGAGGGCTGTCCCAATCTCTCCAATTCTGGGGCTTGCAGTGATTCCCCTTTGGAAATGGTCTCTCTACTGCTGTGTTACATAGATCAGATCAGGAAAGCTTTCCTGGTGGATTTTCCATAGTGTTTCCATTTTAACAACAAAACCTGTGAGCTAATACTCTTCCCTAAGCGCTGCTAATGCACTTTTGCCAGTGACACTGGAGTGATAATCACCTGTCATTTACACAAGAAGAAAAGAAGCTACTTTTCTCCTGTGGCTTTTATGTACATGGCAGACAGTAGGTTGCATGATTTGTATTTAAAGGGCTAGGGACCAGCTACAGGGGAGTGTCTGATATTTGCAGAACTTCTCGCTACTTGGTCTCCAGTTTGCTTCTATGTTTATTCCTGTGGATAATCTTAATTCCCACAGTTCTTTAGCTGTTTGCAAGTCCTTCTCCCTAAAGAACACTGACAAAGTGCAGTGTCTACTTGCAATGAAAGAAGCCCTCTTTGCTTGCCTTTAGAACCCTGGTCTCTGAACCCTGGGAAATAGGAAATAGGTAGAGCACTCACATCCAGAGTTTCTATTGGCAACTGCAGCAAAATAGCATGATGCCTGCTTAACAGCTGACATAGAAATGCCTTTCCATATGTAAAGTTCTGTTTCCAACCCACAAGAGACTCTGAGGATAAACTTTCTGTTTTCTTTTTTCTTTTGTTGAATACCCAGTGGGTCAAGGGAAAGTGTGGGATGCTTTTTAAAAAATGCACTTAGAATTTTGGATCCAAGCTGTGAGAATACCCATTGGAGACAACTGTTCTCTCATGGGCTAGCCTTGAATAAACAAGCCCAGCTCTGTGTGATATCACTCCTTAACCAGATTCTAGCACTCCATTGGTGACTTGCCATGGTTACTTGCATTTTAAACCAAAGGCCCCTTTTCCTTCCCCTTGGCCAAGATTTCTGTTTGCTTGGCAGTGACTCCTGCTCATTTGAACTTTAGTCCTCTTTCAATCCCCACCAAATTTTAGTCTAAAAGAACCTTTCACTGACACCTTTTGTTATACTGAGGGTTTTTTTTTCCTTGCCTGTGAGAACCAGCTTGGGGAACTGGTCACTGGAAAAAGCTCAAGGGTCTCTCTTCCTTCCCCTAAGTAGCCAGCAGCCAGCAATGACAAGCTGGTTGTTGTTATGTGTGTGTGTGGGGGGGGGATTCTTTTTTCATTTTCTTTTTCCTTTAATTGAAAAAGCACAAGATGTTGGCTGTTTCCTAAAATAAGACAAAATGTTTTCTTTAAAAAGGGAGAGAACATACACATAGAAATTGTAATGGATCGGCACAAAGAGATGTGGATTCACTCTCGTCTACTCCAGAAGCTGCTTTTCTTAAATTCTTCTGAAAACAACATACAGTCTAGAATAAAATTCCCTTCTTGTTGAGTCTTCCACCCTATCCTCATACCACAACCACACACCAGTTAGGCCATACCTTGAAACTCCTTATCACAAGATATTCTGTTTCAAGATCCCTGACTACTACTTCTCTCTCTGTCCAATTTCGGTTTCTACTGAGCCTGTCCCTCACCAATCCATTCATTCAACCCTTCTTACTTCATCCAGTCCATTAGCCAAACTGAGAGGTAGCTATGTGAGATGCAGCATTGGACAGTGGAAAGAATACTAGATTTGAGATCGAAAGACCTGGGTTCAAATTCCAGCTCTGCTACTTTTCATGTCTTACTGAATAGAGCTGGAGGAAGTCACAATACTGTGATGATTGGAGCCACTGCAAATTTATACTGTACAAACTCACCTGGACCCTCACTGCAGCAATACCATCCTCTTACTGGTCCTTACTGGTCCTAATTAATTCTTGGAGCAGCTAGGTGGAATAGTAGATAGAGTTAGGCCTGGAGTGAGGAACATTTGAGTTCAAACCCAGCTTCAGACACTTAACTAGCTGTGTGACCTGGGCATGTTACTTACCCCGTTTGCCTTAATTTCTTCATCTATAAAATGAATTAGAGAAGGAAATGGCAAACTATTGCAGTATCTTTGCCAAGAAAATCCCAAATGGGATCATGAAGAGTAGGAGATGTCTAAAACTACTATACAACAACAAAAATTAATTCTTTTTCCCATTCTGGAACAGCCATTACTGTTCTAAACCTTGTCATTTGTCCTAAAGCTAACCTTCCCCCAACTTCTGAGCTGAGGATATCACCTTGTACTTTTTTTTTTAATTGAGGTCATTTTCCTAGTATTCTTCCCTTTTCTCTCATCGCACCACATTCAAACATCTTTCTCTACAATCTTCCTCTTCATTCCCATCAAGGATTAAGAGGTATCCTTTGTCCTTACCAAGGCCAACCCCTCACTCCAATATGCATCTTTGATCCTATCCCCTACTGACTTCTTCAGCAGATTGGGGCCCTATTTTCCCTTCTTTTTTTTTTTCTTTTTGGAAGGGGGAAGGCAGAGCAATTGAGGTTAAGTGACTTGTCCAAGGTCACATGGCTAGCAAGTATTAAGTGTCTGAGGTCAGATTTGAACTCAGATCCTGACGACTCCAGGGCTGGTGCTCTATTCACTTCACAAACTAGTTGCCCCTATTTTCCCTTCTAAGTCCTCTAAAACCTAGCTAACACCATCATTCAACCAAAATTGTTCTTTCTAAAGTTACTATCACTTGATTCCCAAATCTTATGTCCTTTTCTCCATCCCATTCTTTCTTGATTTCTCTGCATCATTTGAAATTGCATAGAGATGTGAGACAAAACACCGTCACCTTTTTTGTTCCTTCTTGATGAAAACAAAAACCTATTCTGATCACTCCTGATGATAGAAAAACCTATTTTACTAAGAAAGTCATTGTTTTAAAGTGACTTAGTTTACCACTCCCAACCCCCCAATTAACAAAATCCTATTTCTTTGGAAGCAATGAGAAAGGTGAGTTTTTAGAAGTGGATTTAAAGCTATCTGCTCACCATAAAACTTACTAATCTCCCAAGCTCTTCAATGAGCTTAACTATCCTTCTATACAAGGAAATCTATTGTTCCAGACTATCCTTGTCCTCAGTTTTGACCAGGTATACTGAGATCCAGGCTGATAACAAAATACTACAGAATGTGTTTTTAACCTTCCTAGGATAATTTGTCTTGCCTTCTATGTTGTAGCTAACTAATTTTTTTTCAATAAGAATGAACAGCTGGGCAGCTAGGTGGCACAGTGAATAGAGCACTGGCCCTGGAGTCAGGAGGACCTGAGTTCAAATCCAGTTTCAGATACTTAAAACTCACTAGCCATGTGACCTTGGTCACTTAACGCCAACTGCTGTGCCTTCCCCCCTGCAACCTCCTCCCAAAAAAAGAATGAACAGCCAGCAAAAAATGATGATTAATGAATAGTGTATTGTCAAAGAGTAGCTAGGTGATACAACAGATAGAGAGCAAGTCCTGGAGTCAAAAAGACTTATCTTCACAAGTTCAAATCTGGCCTCAGACACCGACTAGCTGTGTGACCCTGTGATAATCACTTAACCCTGTTTGTCTCAGTTTCCTCATCTATAAAATGAACTGGAGAAGGAAATGGCAAATCACTCCAGCATCTTGGCCAAGAAAACCCCAGAGAGGGTTATGAAGAGTTGCATGTGGCTTAAAAACAACTCACTTTTGCCAATCTTAAAGGGCATCTCAAGTGTAGTACCATAGAACTCTATCTCAGGCCTGTTATGGTAGAAGTTTTGTCAACAACTTGGATAGATGCATCAGTGGAATGCTTATTTTAAAAAGTAGTCAACTTGTAGGACTTGTGTCTATGATATATTATATCCTAAAATACTTTCCTAATGAATAAAAGATTAGTCCACAATAAGTCAGGGCAGAATATAGGCTTTGGCAATAAAGAAGATTCCTGAAATGGGCATAATATTTCCTGTGGAATCATTACTAGCCTTGGAGAGATCATTTTTAATTGAATGGTGGAGGCAGCAAACAGATCGCATGGGGTTGAGAAATGAGTGGATGAGGAGGAAATGGAGGCAATGAATATACACGATCTTTCCAGTTCAATTGAGAAGTGGATGATGGAAAGAGAACAATAGAATGAAGGAATGGTAGAGTCAAGGGGATGGTGTTGGCCTCAGCAAAGAGAAGGGTCACCTCATTTTCCCCTCAGGAAATGGCAAAGAAAAGAGAATGGGTAGTGATGAATTGAAATATTCAAAGTGCCTGCTATGCTCTTGATCGAGGGTAATTTTTTAATGATAAAAGTCTAGATTTAGAATTGTAAGGAATGGTTAATCATTTAATGCTACTTTTAAGTATATAATGAACCTATTCTACAACATTCTTGATAAATGGCCATCCAATCTCGAGCAATCAACCAGCATTTACAAAGCCCCTACTTGGTGTCAGGCACTGTGCTTAAGTGCTAGAGATACAAATAAAACAAATGAAATGATTTCTACTAACAAGGAACTCTGCTTGAAGATTGCCAGGGATAGGAATCTCATTACCTTGCAAGGCATTGCTTTCCATTTATGAACAGCTTTAAAGGTTAAGAGATTTTTTTTTCTTATATTTCTACCCAGTGTTCCTACTCCTTCAAAACAAGTGAAATCCCTCATCTACATAATGACCCTCAAATATTTGAAGACTGTTAATATGTCCCTTCTAAGTCTCCTAATCTCCAGGTTTATTATCTTAATTTCATCAACCAATTTTCAAGTGGTATGATTTATAATTCCTTCAACATCCTTGATGTTTTCTTTCAGATAAGCTCTAACTTATCAATGTTCCCTCTAAAATATGGCACCTCTAACTTGACATAATATTCCCGATGTGGCCTACCTATGGTACATTGCAGCAGGCTGTCACCTCCATCACCATGGACATTAGAATTTTTTTTATTATTGTAGCTCAAAGTTACATCAGCTACCACAATTCACTGATGATGAGTACATTAAGCTTGTTGTCCATTATAAATCTTAGATCTTTGAATGTCTTTTTAATGAACTGCTTTCTCAACATCCCATATATACACTTGGCCATCCTGTATTTGCACTCTTCATTTTTGCAACCCAAGTGTAGGAGTTTTCATTTGCCTCTAATAAATTTTATCTTTTTGCATCAGAATACCATTCCAACCTGTCTAGATGTTGTTGGATTACAATTCTGTCATGGAATATATTAGCTATTCATTACAGCTTTATGTCATTTCAAATTATATAAATATCCAAACTGTAACTTCATCCATTTTATTTATTGTTTTAATTGAACAGAAAAGGGCCAAGTTTAGATCATTGTGATACTCTACTAGTGAGCACCTCCCAGATTTAGAACACTCATTAATCAATACTACTAGAGTCTGGTCTGTCAACCATTTCTGAAACCACTTAACTGTCATAACAATTCAAAGCATAAAAGTTAAATGTGTTGTGCACAGGTAACCCCATTTTGTACACATGGATGTCCTGAGAGCCTTAGCCAAATTCCTTGCTAAAATGATACTACTGTGTCCAAAATATTCTGATGAATTGTCAGTATAGTAACTCATTGGAAAAAAAAAAACAACTTGCGCTCTTGCCCTACCCCATATCAAGGAGTTTGCTGAAGCTTACCTTAGTATTTGTATGACACACATAAGGTAAAGAAGTACCTTGAACTTTCCACATTTGACCCACCCTCCCCCTGCTATGACCTTCTTCCTCCTTCTTAGTTTTTCATTGAACATTTCATCTTTATTGTTTTAAATATATAAGCTCTTCCCCTGTTTCAGGAAATCCATGCATGTAACTTGTTCATAGTGAACCCTTGACCTCAATGTTTATCCTCTAAATGCTCACAAGCTCTCACTTGAATAAGTTCTAAAATGATACCATGAATAGATGCCAAACTTACTGGTCTACAGTTTGAATTACCTCTCTTCTCCCTTTTTTTCAAAATTGGGACATTTTCACAGTGTCTTCTCTCTTGTCCTCCATGATTTCTCAAAAAGGAAACCTCTTTGTGGATCCTTATGGCTAAAGAGGTCAAGCCTGGGAAACATGGACTATGAAATCACAGAATGTAAAAGTTGCAAAGCACTTCAGAGGCCATCTTGTTCAATCTGTGACTGTACAGAATCTTTTTTGTAACATATCTGACAAATGATGCTACAACCTCCACTTGAAGAACTCCAAGCAAGAGAAACCTATCACCTCTCGAAGCTCTGCATTCCACTTGGGACAATTTGCATAGTTAGGAAGTTTTTTTTTTATTTGGTTTCTTATATCAAGACTAAACTTGGTCTCTTTGTAACCTCCACCCATTGTTCCTGGTTCTACCAAACGGAACAAATTTAACCTTTCTTCCATTTTATATTCCTTCAAATATTTGAGGCAGCAATCACATCAATCAATCACTTAAGAAGCATTTATTAAATACCTCCTGTGTTCTAGGCATTGTGCCAAGGTCTAGCAATACAAACACAAGGAATGAAACAAGGAGTTTACTCCCAAGTATATATATTTTTATATTATAATAATATAATTATATAATATTGTTATATAAATATATTATAAATATATAATAATGGGAGGAGAGGAAAATCCAGTTTCAGACACTTACTAGCTATATGACCTTGGGCAAGTTATTTATCCTCTACCTTCCTCAATTTCCTCAAATATAAAATAGATATAATATGGTACTTTACTCATGGGGTTATTGTAGGACAAAACAAGGTATTTGTACAGAATTTAGCTACATAAGTGACAGCTACTGCTATATGAAAATATATAGCATAAATATGGAGTTAATAAATGCAAATATATACAGATTAGTTAAATAGAGGGTAGTTTGGGAAGGAGGGCAATGGCCCTCAATATTTCCTCTTCTCCTGGCTAAACATGAAAAGTTCCTTCAACCCATTTTCAGATGATATGGTCTGAATACCTTTCACCATCTTTTTAAAAAATTGTGACACCCAGAAGTGAACACAATCCTTTAGTAGAGATCTGATGTAGGTAGAGTATGAAGGGGTTTCACTCTGCCAATATCAGGTCTCAATTGGAGGATTATGGATTTTCTATGTATTGCTGAAATTAAAAATTTAAATTAAAAAAAAACAACCTAGGCTTATTTAGTGGCCATGCAACTGGACTTCAGTGTCTTAACTTGAAAATAAAAGGTTTGAGTATGGGGGAAGATTAGATGATCTTTAAAGTTATTAAACTCAGAAGTTGTGATTCTCTCAATTCCTTGCTTATAGAATTTCATAGATTGAGTGATGTTTTTTCCTGCCTCCTCTTTCATATTCAGCCTCCTTTCTGTCCCTTCTCTCCCCACACCGAGAATTTCAAATTCCCCCTCTACTCCACCTCCTGTCAAGTTGTCCCACCACTCAGGTACCTGTGGCCCTTTCACTTCTGTGCTAATAACAAAGGCATCTTCATTTTCTTTGGAACTCATGCAGAAGACATATTTTCAGCTCAACTAAATAATTATCCACCTACTTATATTTCCTCTCAAGGAGGGAATCCTGATTGATTGAAAAATCACTAGGTGGTTGTCATCATCCTTGACATGAAAACCTTCCTTACAATCTCCTTTGCCCAAGCTTCCTGCTTCTGAATCAGTGACTGGACAATCTGGAGGGATTTATGGGATGAGTTAGCAAATGGCCTCAGAGAAGTAAAGACAGATTTTCATTATGCATACAACACAATGTGATGCCTTCAAGACATGACTTACATGTCGGGGAAAACTATGGAGCTTCCAAACAAGTGTGCTCACCATTCAGTTTATTGCTATTTACGGACAGATGGGAGCACCATGGGATAGAGTGCTGGGCCTGCAGTCAGGACGACCCAGTTCAAATCAAATCTCAAACACTTCCTAGCTGTATGACCCTGAGCAAGTGACTTGTTCTCTGTTTGCCTCAGTTTCCTCATCTGCAAAATGGGGGTGATAATAATAGTATCTACTTTCCAAGGTTGTTGTGAAGATCAAATGATATAATAATTATAAAGTGTTTAGCACAGTGCTGGCACATAGTAGGTGTTGTACAAACATTAGCTGTTATTATTGCTGCTTCTGCTGCCTCCAATGGGCTTCTGAAGTTCATATTCAAAACAGACTTTGAAGTCAGGTCACTGATTAGGAGGATTACCAGAGAAGATCAGCTAATTAATGAATTGTTTTTGTAAATAAGAACATAAGTATTGCCAGTAGACTATATCCCCCAGAGGTCTAACTTGCTTTATTTGGGAGAAAGCACTACCCATCAGAGAATGATGAAAGGAATGCTGCAGAAAAAGGGGCCTTTTCTTGCCCTTTCCCACTATTCAGAATAGCAAGTACAGCATTCTTCAAGGAAACCTAGGTGGTGCAGTGGATAGAGAGATGAACCTGGAGCCAACAAGACCTGAGGTCAAATCTGGTCTGAGACACTTACTAGTTATGTGACGCTGAGCAAGTCACTTAACCTTTGCCTGCCTTAATTTCCTCAACTGTAAAATGGAGATAATAATATCACCTACATCCCAGGGTTGTTATGAGGATTGAATGAGATAGCATTTGTAAAGTGATTGCTACAGTACCTGGCATACAATAGGTGCTTAATAAATGTTTGTTTTCTTCTTCTCTAGCATAACTATAAAGGGAAATTTCCATAACATCCAGAGTCCTACATGTCTTACAGGTGAAGGAAAGGAGAAAGATTGTTTCAAATTCCTTGTTGTAGGGACACCAATGTAGCTCCAATGTATACCTCCAAATGGAACTGTGTGTCTACAAAAAGTAAGAGTGACATTATAATCCTGACCATAAATTGGGGAAAGCTTTGCTAATAGCTTGTGCCATGTTGCCCTCTGAAAATCTAGCTAATTTGAGCTTCATCACATGCAGGAACATTGACCAGCTTATTGTTTTGAAATTTGCTGTTGTCCCTGGTGCTGAACTTTCCTGAACATTTCACACCTGGTACCTTCACTAGTTAGATGCAGGTAGTTTTCTAGTAGTGTTTCATCTTGGTGGTTATTAATCTTAGGGCTGATCACATGCCTTTGATGGAAGTATCTTGTGTTACCCTTCCAACTACAGCACACACAGACTTTCATTTGTGGGCAATGTTATTCCATGAAATGATATGGAAGCTCACTCATTGGGTCTGATTTGACAAACACCAGCCTATGACTTCCACTGTATGTGTGGCACCATCTTCCATAAGCACTCATGGGATATCATGCCTGATCCTTATTTCTACAAGGATCCAGAGGAAATTAAAAAAGAATTTCAGGGTGGATGGAGTGTCCCAGCTCCAAATGGCACATTGGTTTGAAGGAAAACAGGTGCCATCTGTAATCATTCAGTGATTCCTTACTGAAGACCGGAACTCTGTAATGGTAATGGGAATTTGAAGATCTTCCCTGCCCCTCAATAGACCAAATGCTATCACATGGAGTTTATAGGGAAAGGAGCTTGCTGGAAGGGTGGAGCAGGAAGGAGCAGGGGAGAGCCAAAACAACTGGGAGCAAAAAGCATGGAGGCAGAGCAGCTAGCATAAGAGTGAGAGGGGCATTTTTGCTTAAGGGGGCCTGTTTTGTTTTGAAGGCCTGATGGAGAGAAGGCTTGGGAACGTTGGTGTTTGCTGCATTGGTTATGTATACCAACTTCTTGGTTGCTATGATGGATTTGGCTCTCTGGTGTTAGGATTCAACTTTCTGGTATTTGAATAAATGTTTTGATTCTGTCTTACACGTGGAGAGTCTGTTGTATTTTGTGACTCACAACTACACCAGCATTTTTCCAGCTGCCATAGGTGCTGTGAATATAGAATTGGCATTGTAAGTTGTCAGCCTACTTCTGAACCACGAAGGTCACTGAGTAGGAAGCACCACAAAGTGATCTTAAGTTTTATCCCCAGATATTGGGGGTAAATAGACTATTGAAATACACTGAAGGAAAATAAATATCACTTTCTCTTTTTAAAAATGGTGCTGAACTAGGAATCAGAGGACTGGAATTTGGATCTTGGCCCTACAAACAACATTATCATTATCACTACTGCTACCTGTGGGACATTAGAAAAATTGTCTAACATCTCTGTGCCTCAGTTCCTTCACCAATAAAATGAAGTGGTTGGACTAGATGACCTCTACAGTCTCTTTCATATTTAAATCTATAATCCCAAATGATGTATGAAAAGCACTCGTCAAAGTGTGAAGCACTATACAAATGTTGCCTATTTATTACCCAGTTCCTTCAAGGTCAGGCTGGGAATTAAGCCTACTGTAAGAAACCTTAAGTCTATAGGTATGTTTGAGCCCAGAATTTCTTTTTCTTTTCCTATAGAAAACAAAGGTATGGGGAAAAGGTGTAATAGCTCTCCTCTTATCTCTTGACATGATCTTATGCTTCCCACAAGCCTTAGTTACAATGACTTTCCCTGGGTAAACACTGAGAAAAATGTCAAACCAGTCACTTAGAAAGTAGAAAACTACCACTGTCATACAAAACCACATGTGCCTTTTCATCACATGGGGAAATCAGATCTCTGCATTGCAAGTACAGTGTTCAGAACCAGTTTGGACATGTATAATCATACGAGAGCCTTTACTTTTGGTCTCTGTTGTCAATGAGCAGGGGCCCAATTTAAATTAAATCATTGATGCCTACATTCAGTAGAAAGACGATTTAATTTAAAGCAATATAGCACAGCAAACATTTATTAAACACCTATAATATGGAAGGTACTATCCTGTAGGGAGAATCATGATATAGTAGAAAGAGTACAGGACAAGAAATCAGGAAACCTTGGTCCTGATCCTGGTTATGCCATGAAAAATTTGTTCATTTGAATAAAAAACTAATGTCTTCCACTGCATAGAAACACTTTGGCATAGAGTGCAGGGGAGGGGAGGGACCTTTGGCCTCAAGGCCACATGTGGCCCTCTAAGTCCTCAAGTGTGGCCCTTTGACGGAATCCATACTTTGCAGAACAAATCCCCTTAATAAAAGAATTTGTTCTATAAAACTTGGACCTAGTCAAAAGGTTGTACCCAAGAACCTAGAAGGCTACATGTGGCCTCAAGGTGGCAGGTTCCCCACCCTTGGTACAGGGTATTGGATCTTGATTCAGGAACATTTATATTTGAATTCTAGCTCTGGAACCAGCTTTGTGACTTGGGCCAAAACACAGCATCAACAAACCATAATTTCCTCAAATGCAAACTTGCTAAAATAATACCTATGTCACAATGTTGTTATGAAGCTTATATGAGATAATGTAGAGGTAATGAGGGTGACTCCTGAGAGTATAATTGTCTGGGAGAATAAGTCGACTTCACTGTTCTGAGCAAATAGTTTTTAAGTCTGCAGTTACTAATTTGCATATGATTGACTATAGAAATTTGTAGTGAATAAAGGATAAAATCTGATTCAATGTTTTATGTTTCAATGTTACATTTCCATAGGAAAAATTGAAGTTTTTCATTTATAACTGGAAAAATGTTACCACCAGAACTATTCTATAGTTCTGGGACAAATGTAATTTTCCTAATTTTTGTTTAGTGACAGAGGATCAGAGTTTGTTACTCAACATAAGGTAAGGTGAGGTCTTTTGCAGAGAGTACCCAAGATGTGTGAGAGGTAAAAGAATAGACTTCAGGGTTGTGTCAAAGAGAGGGCATTGTCTATCTGTCTGTCTCTCTCTTTCTATTTTGTCATTGGCTGAAGAGTAGATGAGGAAAAGAGAAAAGAGAAAACAGAAGAAACTTCTTTGCACTGACACCTGATGTTTCTGAGAGATGGAAAAGATGAATATTCCTGCCAAAAGAACGGAGTTGAAGAGGCTTCTGCCACACTTAGGATGACACTCAATGCCTTTTCCTAAAAGAGTATATAATGCTTCAGGTGAAGGTATAAGATAAGTCTAAAGCTGTAAGTGATGGATACTACAGTTATTGTCAAGATGTAAATACATCTGAGCAGAGCAACAGCAAGAAGCACCACAACATATTAACTCATTGAGTTGAGATGTCATTCCCAACACAGCAGGATCAGCTCAAATCAATCATGGAAGCATGTGTTAACATAGCAGATAGGCTCATAAAGATTAAAAAAAAATAATGGACTTTAATATATTTTTTGTTCTACTTTTTAATGGAAACAAAATAAGGTTATTGAAATCTACAGTTCCAAACTTATAAATTATCCTGGTCACAATATTTCTTACCCACATTCCTAAAAAAATGGAGACCTTAAGTGTGTGTCTTGATGTTATAGAGGCAGGTTGAGGGGTAATAAACTACAGAGACAAAAAAATGATTGCTCCAGGGGAGAGATGGAGGTGACTGAAGACATTTACTATTTGTATAGCATTTTTGCAAACCTGAAATCTCTGTAGAAATATCTTTGTTATTCAGTTTTTTCATAAGTAAAAAATGTTTAAAAGGGAGCTAGTCTAGAAAATCCCTATGATAACCTCTGATAATCACAGTGTTAACTGCTAACAAAATGTGATTATTATCAGCAGTATTTTCCCTTTAAAAGGACACTAAGTGGGGAGAGAGGGTACAGGAAGGAAGAAGGGGTTATAACCTACCAGTAGCCAGTGCCACTGAGAATGGAGAAATAATCAGTATGACACTTCTGAAAGGCTGACGACTCCTGCTTTAAACACTAAGCGTCAAGGCCCTGGCTATTGCTACAGGAACCAAATTGAATTAAAATATTTTATTTATTCTTCCCTCTGAAAAAGTATTTGAAAATTATAGTGAAATAAGTGCTTTGTTTAGTGTCAGAACCAGAAATGCATAAAGGAGCAAGGAAAACATGAAGGAAAATAGATTTGGAAGAAAAAAAAACACAAAAGCTAGATGCAATCAATAACATGTGGGATAAAGTAAAGAGAAGAAACCTTTCAAGTGTCCAGGCTTAAATGTCAAGAGTATTAGAGCAAAACAAAAAAAGGCTAGTGGCAGAAGCCTGTGGGACATGAGGGGATATGGAAGGTGACTAAGAATAGACTGTGCTTTAAGATAAGCCCAAGAATGTATCCACTTAATTTATAAAATAGCCCCAGTCTGCTATCTACTTTCCATTTACTATTAGAAGCCCCACCCAGAAGAACATTGTTTTTATCCATTTGTGGACCATAGAACATAGCAGATGATCTAGAAGAAAGAGTTCAGGGGTTCTAGTTTCTAATCTTGGCTCTGATTAACTATTCCTATTAATCCTTTTAGTTGCTTAACTTCCTTGTACCTCAGTTTCCCTATCTCTAAAATTCAAATAACACATAATATAGTTGCCTCAGAGATTTTAAATCCAGCCTCAGACAATTACTAGATGTATGATCTTAGGCAAGTCACTGAAACTCTAGCTCCCTCAGTTTCTTCAAATGCAAAGTGGGGTAATAACAGCACGTACATCCCAGGGTTGCTGTAAGAATCAAATGAGATAATGTTTGAAAAAGCATTTTTGTAAACCTTGAAGTGCTTTAATAAAGACTAGCTATAATCATCATCATCATCATCAATAAAACATTTATTCAGTTATTTTTTTACTCTTCCTGACTCTATTTGAGTTTTCTGGGCAAAGAAGATACTGAGGTGTTTTGCCATTTTCTTCTCCAACTCATTTTACAGATGAGGAATGGAGGCAAACAGCATTAAGTGACTTGCCCAGGGTTACACAGCCAGAAACTATAAGCCAGAGATTGGACTTGAATCTCAGGTATCTTGGCTCTAAGGCCAGTTCTATATTCATTAACATGTGCTACCTATCACAGCCTATGTAGGGGAGAAGAAATAGATACAAATAAATGTAATGTAGAAATAAAACATGATACAGGTATTTGGAGAAGTGCAAGTTGGAAGATAAGAGCTGGTAGCTGGTTCTAGTTGCTATGGATACTTGAGGATGATAGCCACTGGCATGCACTCATGATCAACTCTGTCTTTAGTCTATAGTGGAGTTTCTTACCCTGAAGAAAACTTTCTTTTAGGGGAGAAGCCCCATGGAGAGATGGAGGAGGAAAAAGTGTTGCTTCGAGAGCCACGCAATGAACAGAGAAGCAGAGTAATGATTGGAGATGAAAGTAAGATGCAGAAGAAGTGGAACCAGACAGGGAACAGAGAGCAGATCATGCCAAACCAGAAGATATGTGATCAGTGACATGCCTGAAATCTACTCTATAACCCATTTCTTCTCCTTCTCCTCCTCCTCCTTCTTCTTCTTTTCCTTCTTCTTCT
>NW_027185810.1:7696118-7718618 GCF_028583685.1 Petaurus breviceps papuanus | reverse complement strand
AGAAATAAGGTATATGAGATGGAGTAATGAATTGTCAACCTAGAAAGACAGGTTGAGGCCAGATTGTGAAGTATTTTTATTGCCAAACCAAGAGATTTTGTGTTTTATCCTAAAGATAATTATGTCACTAAAGCAGGAAAGCAATCCATCAAAGGAGACTAAAAATGAGCAGCTCAATCATTTAGGGAAAAACTAGAAGACCATAGTATCAAGAAAATCCAAGGATTAGGGATTATTGAGGAGGAGGAGGGGGGAGTGATCAACAGTGTTAAATGTTTTAGACAGGTCAAGAACAAAGAGGACTCAGAGAGGACAAAAGAAATCACTGAAAGCTTTTAGAAAAAAAACAAATCTTTGGCAAATTCAATTTCAGTTGCATGGTAGGGAGAAAAACAAATACAGAGTATTTTCATGGGACAGAAAATGAAGCTAGAGTGTGGAATACTTGAATGTTGTTGTTCATCCTTTGTTCTCAAAGAGGACCAATGCCATCAGGAGAGTGATGTCAACTTTCAAGGGGATTGGATTTAAGTGAGGTAGAGGTGGGCAAAGTCATTAGCCTCACTCTCTCCTCCAGAGTCATCGGAGTGACAAGACATAAATCAAGATGACTGGCTATGACCCAGCACTTGAAAGCTGAAATAAGGCTGAGAAGGCTGGAAAAAGTTAGATTGTGGAAGGCCAGTTTGAAGGGCATGCAAAGGAGCTTGAACCTTCACTAAGTAGGCAATAGACAATCAAGTCACTGAATTTTTGAGCACAAGTGATATGATCTATGCAGATGTAAAATAAGTCAGGAAACAGCAGGAGGGATGGAATCTACAAGGGAGAAGGTGGAAGGGGAAGAGAAGACTGTTAGAAGGCAGCCCAGGCAGGTGGTAATGAGAGCCTGGACTTGTAGTGAGAACAGAAAGGAGAGGACAGATGTTGCAAAGGTAGAAACAACAGGACATGGTAACTAATTGGATGTGGGAGGTGGAAATGGAAGAGTTGATGATAACAAGTTATTAATAAAGTTACTTCATGCAATTTTTTCCAGGCTCTAGTGAATGAAGGTAAGAACTGTTCAAAGAGAAGAAAATATGATCTTAGGTTGTCCAAATCCCACTACAGGGAAGCACCAATGAGTTGTCCCATCAGAGAATGCTGTGCCCATCTGTTGCATTTCCCTTTTTTTGTCCTCAGTGGGGATGAAAAAGAAAATATCTTTAAGTGCCTGGTAATACTCAAGGTTGATGTTTTCAGGGCCTGGCACCCAGCCATAGATTTCTGTTTCTGAAGTTTTGGTAGGTGAACAAAATGTTCAAGAGTAAACACTATGAACCTGAACCAATCTTTCTATCCCTGCAGGTGTAAATAGGTTCTTAGTTGATCCAGCCCCACTCAGCTTGCTGACGCATTTAAGAGGCTGTGCACAGTAAAATAAAATAAAATTACCTTAGCCAAGTAGAACGTGAATTCTTAAGATAGCCCAATATGACTTCATCTAATCATTGGTCTCCACACACAATGATCAGGCACTGTTCTGAAGACTCATTATATTATTTAATACTTCCATAAGGTCTATGTGATAGGAATGCCTTAACTACATTATAGATGAAACAGTCTAGTAATAAGGGCCTTTTGTATTTCAGAAAATAAAACCCTTTAAACAGGATCCATTCCAGATACATTTTATACTGAATTCGTTCAACCAACCAACCAAGCAATCATTCAATTAATAATCATGCATTAAGAACATACCTTGTACCACATACTATGCTAAATATTGGGAAAGCAAACACAAAAGTGAAAGCATGCTTGCCCATGAAGTGTGTACATTCTTCTAGAGGACACAACATGTATTACATAGGCATTTATATTAATATTTGTGTGTATATGTATATATGCATACATAAATATGTGTACATATATACACATGTATACATAAATATATGTGCATATATATGCATGTAGGTTAATAATTTTGGGGAAAAGGCTGAGGGCTCAGAAAATGGGAATATCAAGAAAGCTCATGTATGAGGTGGTATTTGAACTGAACTTTAAAGGAAATCAGGGATTTTAAGAAGCAGATTGGGGTGGGGGTGGGGGTGAAGGTGCATGAGAGACCCTGGGAACAGCAAAGGTATGGAGCTGGGAAATAGAATGGCATATGAGAAGAAAGACATGGAAGACAGTTTGGCTGGATCTTAGAGTGTGTGAAGGGGAGAGATATAAAACAAGCCTGGAAAGGTAGATTGGAGTCAAATTGTAAATGGCTTGAAATATCTATAAGAGGAATTTGCATTTCATCCTAGAGGTAATAGAGAGCCATCACAGTTTATTGAGTAAAGCAGTGACTTAGTCAGAACTGGGTTTTAGGAATATCCCTTTGGCCACTGTGCAGAAGATGGATTAGAGAAGGGAGAAGCTCAGAGAAGGCAGACACTTCCTACTGAATATTGTTATAGATGAGGTTCTGGTGTCACAACTATCCCTTTATATTTGTACAGTACTTGCCAGTTTTCCGAATGCTTTTATATATGTTAATTTGAGATTTATCATATCCTTGAAAAATAGGACATATCAATTCAATCCAACAATCAATTATTAAGTGCTTAGTATAGAAAAGGTTCTGTGCTGCAGATACAAAGATAGAATGAGAAGCAACCCCTGCCCTCAAGGATGATATATTCTGCAAGAAGTGGATAGAATATGTTGAAATAAGGAAATACAAGATGATTTCAAGAATGAGAGAATGTTAATGAGGAGGAGAATCAAGAATAACTTTTGTGTAATCAATGGCACCTGAGCCTTAAAGGAATCAGAGGAAATGCTTAGCATAAGAGCAGAGGAAAGAACATGTTTCCAAGCAGGTGGAGGCAGGGTAGGAGATACAAGGTCTGCAAAAAGCATGGAGATGGGATGGGAGGTGGAATGGTGAGCTCAGGGAACAGCAACTAGACCATTTTGGCTGGGTCAGAGGGTGTGAATGACAATGCTAGGAAAAATATCTTGTAAAACAGCCTATGGCCAGATGGTACATGGTGATATTATCATGGTACAGGGGGAAAAAAAAACATCAAACTTGGAGTGCTGAACTTAGAGTTAAGGAACCTTGGTTTAAACCACTGCTCTGCCCCTTATTGCTTCTATGACCCTGAGCAGGTCCCTTCATCCCTTGGGCCTGAGTTTCTTCTTCTGCAAGATAAGGGTTTGGTTTGAAGAGCCTCTGAATTATCTTCTAACTCTGGTGCTATGGTCCTAAGATTTTTATTTATAATATTTTATTTTTCTCTAAGTGCCAAGCTGAGGAGTTGATAAATTATACTGGATGCAATGGGAAGTCGTTGATGATGGTTGAACAAAGAAAGAGGCATTGTGAGACCTATGCCGTAGGAACATTTTGGGGGAAGCTATATGTATATATATATGAATTGGAGAGGAGAAAGACTGGAAACAGGAAGACAGCTCAGGAGGGGATAAAGACCTTCATCTTTACATCAGTAATGGAAGGCAAAAGTTGCCAACCCTGTCTTTCCCTCTCCAAGGTCATTAAATGTCACCTGAGGTTTGTCAAAGTTTCAAGACAATTTGTATGTGGTTCAGACACTGACTTTCAAGGGCATTGAATGAGTTGGATGGGTAGGTGGAAAGGAATATATAAGTATTCACTCTCAACCTAAGAAAGACCTGGGTAAAGTACTGACTATGTATAGTACCCATGCCTGTATTCTGATGTGATAAAAACAATGTGACAAAAATTAACACCCCTCCCTCAGCTATGAGTAAAGACTAAGGACCTATCTATGAGGATAGAGAGTAAGCAAGGTCTTGGCTACTGCCCAAGTGGAACCTTTTGTGTGTAACTTGGGCATGTTATAGGCCTAACTAAGAAAAGCGCTAAAAATGAGATGATTAGACCCGACACACATTGAGGGATATGAATATTCCCAAGGCAGCCATGTCAGTAGATGCTAATTTCAAAGAGTTCAGTGAATAACACCTTTGGAAGTGAAGAAAGAGACAGAGGATAGAGCTATAGCAGATCCTGGGTGCAGAGATACGATAGATCAACAGTGGCAAAGGATACATAGATGAAGCACTAATTATGCTTTTACTATGTGCCAGGCACTAGAAACATGTAGGTACATGTACATGTATGTGAATATGCATGTGGATGTGCACATGTATGTGAATATGTATGTATATGTATGGAATACACAAACAAAAATCCTTCCCCCAAGTAGCTTATATTTAATGGGAGAAGACAATGCATGTTGGAGGAAAGTGCCCGTTTGTGGAAAGGTGGAGAAATCATGTGGGGAGTTAACAAGGATGAAGAGAGCACAGCAGATGTGGGTGCTTCCTCAAGTGGAGATTTAGGGAAGAGCCAGATTAACTCCTCCTCACCTTAGAGTGTGAATGTTCCATGGAATTGTTCCCTTCCTCTACTGACTTGACAAAGTATGTATTCATTTATGGGAGTTGGGGGATGGGGCAGTGAGGCAGAATGTTTCCATTTATGTATGGAGGATGATACAATAATTCTACTGCTTAATTTCTTTCCATTTTTAACTTTGTTTTTCTATCCTACTTAGATGTTTCACTATTTGATGCTGTATGCCTTGTCTTTTTTTTTTTTTGCCTTTTTTGGAGGGCAGTTGGGGTTAAGTAACTTGCCCAAGGTTACATGGCTGTTTTTTGTGTGTGGGTGTTTCCAGAACCGAACTCGGGTCCTCCTGACTCCAGGGCCAGCCCTTTACTTACTGTGCCACCTAGCCACCCTGTATGCCCTGTCTTTTGATAGAGAACACACTATATAGTGACTGGAGACAAATTATAAGTTCCCATTTTGAACCCAAATAATGGTAGCTCTAAATTTGAATGTGGGAATCCATTACTTCTCAATTTTATAGATGAATAATTGGAACTCAAATTTCAAATTGCTTGCACAAGGTCATGTAACTCGTAACAGGAAATTCTGGGATTAGAACTTCTTTGAACTCCTCATTGGCTGAAATAACAGGGAACCAAGACAGTGGAAATTCAAGGCTGGCCAGGAACAGAGACACTTGCATAGGGAAGATCCAATAAGTCTTTTTAATCAGTGGCTGAAATCAACCCAAACATTTAAGCCTTGGGAAGCAATCAACCATCTTGGTTGCAGCACCTTTTATTTTTGACTGGCCCCATATTTCTCTCACTTATATAATAAGCAGTGTGTGTGTGTGTGTGTGTGTGTGTGTGTGTGTGTGTGTGTCTGAGACATGGGTATATGGAGGCCATAGCTGGGGGGTAGGGGAGACAGCAGAGGCAGGTGAGACATAGCAATCCAGTCATTACCAAGTTTATTTTTCTCCATTTTATGTCTGCTTAATGCCTCTCCTGCATATCCTTTATGCGTCTAGATGATATTTTCTAAGTGTTTTGCCCCTCAGGTAAGTCTCCTAATCATGTGCCCCATTTGTCATGTAACTCAGGCCTTAGATATTAGGAGAACCTCCAAGGAAATTGATTGCAATGAATCTATGTTGAAGGGTCATGGAAGCTGTATCCTTGATAGCACCTTCTGGGTCCATTCCTCTTCTTAGGCCATTTGGTGTCAGAAGTTGTAGACTTTTGTCACTAGTCAGTTATACTTCCTACTAGACTGTACAGCCTTCTAAACAATTAGCTATAATCTGGCAAGGGTTTGAATTTGTGGATGGGAGGGAAAGTGTTTCTATAATAATTGATAGAGGGCTGAGTCAGAGCCTTCAGCTTCCTTCCACATCCAAATCTTCAAGTGAGACAGCAGCCTAGCTCCTTAAACTGCCTAATATAAATCTTGTTGTTGATTTTCAGTGATTAAAAATACCAAAAAACTATGACTATTCAACAAATAGCACAGGGATTGAATGTGTACAAACATATAAAAAGAAAATAATTCTTGATTTTCTTCTGAAATTCATTTAGAGCTAATATTTATTTCTGAGTTATATAAATTTAATATAATTTCTTTGATTTACTAGCTGTTCCAGTCTTATAAAAAACTTGCCTGGCATATGCCATAGCTTTCTCCTCTCTTTTTCAATAGTTCTACATGGTGCTCTGTGATAAATCAATCTACAGGCTATTTCACAGACTTGGACTAGGCACAGAGTTCATTAGGAAAGACTTCCATTTTAGAGAGAAACCATTTATCCATTTCTTTTAACTTAACATGAAACTTCATTTTTACTTTTTTCTGAGATCTATCATATACTGTGGATGTTTTTCCACATTCAGATCTTTCTATTATTTACGAGTATAGAAAGGCTCAAATCAAGCATACACTTATACACATACATGTATGTATGTGTGTATATGTATGTACACGCACATATAATATGCATTCATAGATGCAGTAGACACATAGCTAGAATGGGATGCATCTGTTTCTTAAAAGCTATAGATATATAAATGCCTATATTGCTTTTTATATATACACAGTTTTTTGTTTCCCACATATGGTAATTCAAAGACTTTTTTCTTCTCCAGTTTTTTGGGCATAAATCCCTACTTGTTTTCACAGGAACATTAGCTAAAATTTGCAGATACTGTATGCAGTAGATAAAACTGTTGCTTTTAAGACCATATGTCACACTGAACTGTTCAAGAGGCATCAAGCCTTTCTTGCTTACAGATCTTTAAAGATACAATTTTATGCTCAGTTAAAATGGAAAAAGAGCATTATGTTTAAAGAGAAACCTATTTACTGCGCGAGCATTTCACTAAATTCTGTCACCAAATTACTAGTTAGTGAGACATTTGTACAGTACATTAAAAAAAAGTTTTTCCCATTATACATGTCCTCCTCCATATTTATCAGTTGCTAGGGATTACAGTCTTGATAGCAGCAGGGTAAGATGAGATGAGCGGCAGGCGATGGCTTCTGTTTATTTACACATTCATATTAATTTTCCAAAAGTAGCCATAAGGATCTCGATTTATGAAGAGTCTATGAATCATTTAACATTTTTTATGGGAGTTTTGCTCCTTTTCAGGCTGCCATTACATTATAGTATGGAAGGCATAAACTCTAACCATTATTATTTCATTGGACGGGGGAAAAAATCAACTTTTGTTGCACAAAATAAGTAGATCATAGCTGTGAAAAGTCCTTCAGGAATAAGATGTATTTCAGCATGACTACATTTCATTTCCATACACATAACTTGTACATAATCATGAGTCGCAGAAGCACATAATGGGAGTGTATGTTTTGTTTTAAAGAAATATGACCCTTAGGGCCTTGTTCTTTTCAGTAGTACATCTCATACAAAGCACAATTTAAATGGGAACCAAACTGGATTCAGAAACTCTTCCACACATATCAGCTTTATTCAGCCACCTTAATATAGTCAGGGTGTTTTTCTTCATTTAATGAATGCTGAAGGACAGGTAGGGTCAGCAGAATTACAAAGGGAATGGGAGACCAGCACAGACAGTACCAGGGAAGAAAATGTCTATCTTATTGTGAGAAATGCATGATTAAATCAACTTAAATCTTGAAAAATGTGGCACTGAAAAGTATAACAATCTACAAGGAATGCATATGGTGCAAAGAAAAATAGAAAAGAGGAAGACAGGAGAGAATTGATGATATATATGCATAAATAATGTATATATAGTACATACGTATATATGCATACATAATAGATATATATATATTATATATAAACATACATGAGAAACAGTCTATATAGTGTAGTGGATTTGTTGCTGTTCAGTTAGAAAGATCTGGGTTTGATTCCTACCTCAGACTTTTTTAGCTATATGAACAAAAGTTTAACCACTTAATTTCATTGAACCAGTTTCATCATTTGTAAAAAGGGGATAATGATACCTTCACCATTTGTCTCACAAGATTGTTTTGAAGAACAGATAGATGATCAAGTAGTAGAATATATATATATATATATGTATGTATAAAAGACAGTAAATTGAGCTCATTCATTTTATATAGAGATATTGTGAAGGTATCATTGAGAAGACTTGGTGACTGCCTTGTATATCATGAGGGAGGGAGAGTGGAGTGTCAAGAATGACTGAGATTGCAAGCTAGGTTGACTGGGAGGATGATGGTGCCCTTAACAGAAACAAACATTCGAATCACTCTGTCTCCCAGTCCCCAAATATAAGGTGGGAGAGACATGAGATCTCGTACACCAAAGTTTTATTTTATATTACTATAATATCTACTGCAAGCACGCTAAAATATTTTCTCCTTTTTTTTAAACCCTAATAGGCAATACATTCAATAATAAACAGATACGTGTTGAATGCTAGGTGTAGGGTACTATGTTAGGCACCAGGAATATAAATATAAATCAGATATTTCCCCTGACTTCAAAGAGCTTCCATATAGTTAAGTGTCAAAAGTACCCCTATAGCTTTTAGCTGGAAAGCAAATAATTGGAAAATTCTAATAATATGGATTTTTCTTGTACTCTACTTTTGGTATGATTTACATGTGAAGGTTTGAATATTAAATTCTAATTCCTTGAAAACTGGTATTCCATGTATAGCACATTGTCAACTCTTCATTAATCAGAATATTCAGTTTACCAGATCTCCCTACTCTCCAATGATTCTGGATAAATAGGAGTTCTGAGCACTTTTCCTTGGGAGTTTTAGTGATTACAAGTGCAAAACATCTCCTTAACCATCAGAGGGAACTTGTAAGCAATAGTGGAGCTCATTTCAGTGAGAAACTCATTCCTGTCCTCATTCCCATTACAGAACAGAGGAAGCCAGCACCACTTTTAATTAAAAGTCTCACGCCATCAACTCACCCAGTCCATCATTAATCCCCCGGAAATGCCCTTTGTTAAGATCATTATTTCTTAATTAACATACTGGGTACTGAAGTCAGTCTAGCTCAGCTTGAGAATTGGGGTAGGGTGAGGTGACCCACCTCTTTAAAGAGCCAGAGTAGGAAAAGGCTTTTAAAGAGACGTTCTGTCCAGGAGAAAAGATTTACTAAACAGTTTACACAGTAGAAAGTGGCTCTGTCCCCTCTAAATTACTCCATCTCTTATCTTCTGGAAAATCTGTAGTGGGATTATAAATTTAGCCCCTTTTTCTGTCAAGGGAAATGGAATTTTCCTCTCCCACTAAACACAGTGAAAGATTTTTGCCATTTACATCCTAAGTCCAGTGATCAGAGAAACAGCTAGCTAAATCATTCATTGGATTTAGTACTCAATAAATCTAGAACAGTAACAAAAACACACATATGACAGAGATCCTATTTTGGACAATTGTTATTATTGTATAATAATTTATACTATAATATAATATTATAATAATTATTGTACGATAATTTTGGAGTAATAATAGGTTAAGCTAATATTGACACAACACCATGAGGTTTGCAAAGCTTTACATGTTATCTCATGTGATCATCTAATTTTCAAACACCATTGTGAGATAGGTACTATTATTTATTCCCATTTTACTGATGAAGATACTGAAGCTCATAAAGGTTATATGGCTTGCTTATGGTTGTATAGTTAGCAACTAAGGCAAGGCTCAAATTCAGATCTCTTGATTCATCCACTATTCACACTTTACTCACTAGAACTCACTGCTTTCCCCTGAGTAGTAACAATTCAGGCCATGAAAGAGTGAGCAAAACAGCCATTTTCTCCCAAAATGTTCTTCATCATACTGACTCACCCTAAAATACTAACCAAGGTGAACTGGAACTCTTCTTTCATTGGCCTTCTTAATCAGCATCCAATAAGCTCCACAGACAACCTTATTTCCTTGGTTATTTACTTCTTGTATACTTTCTTGGCATTACAGTAGCTCTTTGAATGGATAGAAACTATATTAGGATACATAGACTAAAATTATGCCCTGATTCTTCCTTCTGACTAATTCTTCCATTGAAATCCAAGGGCAATGACAGTAAATATTTTCACTTACTTCCCGCAAATTCAAGTCATTCTTAAATCTTTATGGCTGCAAGAAAACTATGGGTTCTCCACTCTCCAATGTCTTCATGAATCCTTTCTTTCCTGATATGGTCTTGCTTGCTTCTCCTGTCTATACCACAGGTCATTAGCATACCCCACTGGATATTCCTGTTAGATATTGCCATATCTAACAGGAACAGAAGAATGGATGTGGGTAAAGAAGAAAAAAATAAACACCAATATTTGTATTTATCACTAAGTCAGTAATATGTTGAAAGTCAGAAGACTTAGATTTCACTCATATCTCTGCCAATTACTGGCCATGTGACCTTGGAGAAGTCAGTTAAGGATTTTTTTCCTCAATTCTTCAGTTATAAAATAAGAATAAGAAAAAAATACTCCACTGCCTACATTACAAAGTTAATGGATGGCAACAAGTCATAATTGAAAGAATACTGATTCCATAATCCTGGGACCTGGATTCAAATACTGCCTTCATGATTTACTCACCCACATGACCACATACAAGTCAGCTAACCTATTTCACCTTTGTTTCCTGATCTGCAAAAGAAGATATTGGACTAGGCAATTTGTAAAGTTCTTCCCAGCTATGGAGAAGTGTAGCTTTAAATGTGAAAAGGACTTTGAGGACCCCTAAGAGATCCGTCTCCAAAACTGCAATTCACAACTTTACTTCCTCCCTGGCCCCATAAATTCCAGCTAATCTTACAATTTGTCCACTTGTTTGCCCCAGTCTTGTCTTGGAATCATACTAAAATACAGTAACCTGAAAGGAAAAAGGAAGAAAGAGAAACATCTGATAGAATATATAAAGAACTAGGGAGAAAAATTAAGAATTTGAAAGATTTGTAATTTTGTTGTGTCTCCCATGAAGCAATTCTTTAAATTGTAAAGCCTCCAAGCACACTAACAACCTCTGAATTTCTCATTGTTTTCTGCTGATCCTAATAGCAATTGGAGAAAGAATGCTCTTTTGCCCAGTAAATATCTCGAATGTACAATTTTTTGCATGTTGTCTCCAACATTAAATGTGAACTTCTTGAGGACAGAGACAATGTTTTTATCTTCCTATATAGCTATAGCATTTAGCATAATGCCTGGTATATAACAAGCACTTATTAATATTTGTTGATTAACTGACTGATTCATTCATTCATGTTTCTAGGTCCTAACCTATTTAGACAGCAATGACAAGAGCTCAACATAGCCTTGGTGCCAGATCAGGAGGTGCTTTCTTTTTGCCAGATCATCAATCCCTTTCCACTTCCTATTATAGCTTGAAGATGATTCCACCCAAAGCCAAAGCCCAGACTCTGTGCTTCCAGATCCATCTATCCTCTTGTATTCCTGTCTTGCCATTAACTAGATTTTGGACTTTGTGAATCCTGACCCTCTAGATTTTGGTTGCTTTGTTATCTCTTTGGTAATTATGACAGAGATATGTCCTTATTTCCTCTTCTCTTTTCCCTAGCTTCATGGTATGTATCTTGTTAAGCCACAGATCTTCCCTTATGAGATAAACCACATCTTAGGGCCCCATTAATAATTCCATCCACTTAAAATGATCTCTTTTATCATGTAGGAACACTTCTTCACATATTCAATCAAAGCCAAGTTTGAACAAGGTCTGTACACCTTCATGAATCAATCATAGCTATTATGTGATAGAATTGGTTATACTCTAAGGAATTTATACAAAAAAAGAATGAGATCTCATCACGAGAGATAGATTTCCTAAGGGTCTAGAAGTAGAGGGGTTAGTACAATCCTGGTGTTCCAACACACTTGTGAGGAACAAAGTCAATACGTAACTGTGGCAAAAAGGGAGATATTGAAGAGAGTCATTGACTTTATGGGCATCTCAGAGCAGAAAACCATGGTACAGAAGGAAGTCCTGGAAAAAAATGGATTTTTTCCAAGTTTTCCTCTCAATACCTGTCTATTTATAGATAGTACAACATAATCAACTATTTTCTTATTCAAATATTTCCAATAAATTATTTTCTTCTCAAACACAAAGAGGTAACTAGAGATAAATAGATGTAAATGTAAATTGAGGCAGAAAACCCAACCTTTACCTAAATGTTAGGAATCTTCCTAACTGAGGGCTTTGAGCAATTATGACTGAACTAATAACTTTTCATCCAATATAAACTCCCTAATGCTGAAGAAGAGGAAATCTCAAAGACCTTAGAGGTCATTATTTTAACACTACCCCCTGCTTCAAATGATCTAATTATTGTAACTGAGTTTTATACCTATAAAAAAAAGACATTTTGTTTTACAGTAATGTCCCATCTAATTCCTCTGCAAAACCCAATGTAAGTTCTTACAATGTATCAGGACACATTTAAATAGCATTTCAATATTTGTGAAGCATTTCGCATATACTATCTCATTTGATTCTCACAACAACCTCGTAAGGAAGGAACTGCAATTATTATTCCTATTTAAAAGATGAGAAAACTGAGGTTCAGAGAAATTTGCCACTAAGAGTCACAAAGCTAGCAGGCATCAGAAGTATTATTCAAACACACGTCTTCCTGACTCTAAGTCCAATGCTATTTCCACTGCATCATACTGCCTCTCTTCAAGGTATTTCTGTAATCAATGTTGTTGTCAAGTATTTGTCAAATAATGGCCTTGTGTAAGGAACATTCTAAGGGTTTAGAAAGATATTTAAGACATATAAGGAATGGAGACAGCATTTATTATGTACCTCCTATGTGCCAGGAGGGCAACTAGGTAGTCCAGTGGATAGTAACTTAACAGTATTTGCATCAGTTCTTCATCTGTAAAGTGAGCTGAGAAGGAAATGGTGAACCACTCCAGTATCTTGGCCAAAAAATCCCCCCAAAAACAAAATGGGATCATGAAAAGTCAGACATGACTAAAATGACTAAATAACAACAACATATGCCAGGCACCATACTAATCAGTTTACAAATATCTTGTTTGATCCCCACAATAACCCCAAGTGGTAGGTAACACTATTATCCCCATTTTATAGTTGAAGTAACTAAGGTAGGCAAAGTTTAAGTGATTTGCCCAGGGTCACATAACTAGTAAGTGTCTAAGGCAGGATTTGAACTCAGAAATTCCTGACTCAGCCCAGTCTTCTGTCTCCTTCACAATCTATCACACATAGACTCTCCCTTCCTTCCTCTGATTTACTGTAATATTTTGTGCCTCCTTAATTGCATTTTTCACATTATAGTTTGTACTCTAATTATTTGTGTACAAGTTGTATTTCTCCTACTAGACTGTAAGCTCCATGAGGGCAAGGGCTCTATCTTGTTGAGTCAGAAGTCCTGGTCTCAAATTCCTGCTTTGCCATTTACTAGCTGTGCATCTTTGGATAAGTAATATAACTTCTCTGCACTCATGTTTTCTCTTCTTTGAAAAATGAATTACCATTCATTTTTCAAAGAAGAGAAAACACAACTACAAAATAACTTACCACACAGCCTTATGGTCGATATTAAACATATGAGAGCTATTCTGAGAGTCATCAGCCTCATTGAACCCACAATCCCAGAGCTGCACTACCTGTGAATGTAATGTCTTTGGCATAGCTAAAAACCCTAAAGTTTGATACCAATATTTGATGCTTGTGGATTGAATAACTAATATTCTAAGATGTATGCAGAAGTACAGGACTTTTAGAAGGCAACCCTTTCTTTTGTTTCATGCCTTGTTTTTTAAATTTCATAACCAATTTTAATGGAAAGGAAAAAGATTCTAATGCATCAGCATTTTTCAACTGCAGTCGAATTTTAGTTACAGAATGACAGCATCTCCTGGAGCCAAGATTGTCTAAAGAAAGAATTTGAGACAGGAATCATCTGTCCCAGTTTTAGAGTGGAAAAAAAGGTGCCTCATGACATTTCTGCCTCTGTTTTCTACTGCTAGAATTCTAGGTGGAATATTCAGTTCAACACAAACTAAAATACAAAGAATCTGCCCCTTACTCTTTTGTGCTCTCTATAGAGCAATGAAAAGGAGTAGGAACACAGTAGGTATTCAATTTTATTTTACTTTAGGACCAAACCTATAATTTCATCTGAATAATCAGTTAAGGAACTTCCTCTACCTTCTCTGTCCCATGGAGTCTTAAAAGAGGTGCCCAGAGCACTGAGAGATTATACTGATTTGCTCAGGGTTACACTATTAGCACTCAATGCATTCTATTTGATTACACTGAATATCCCAATTGAAAACCTCAAGCAATCAAGGTAAAAACAATACTCCAAACTTTTTCCCCCAAGTATATCTTCAAGATTTTTGTTGGATGAATGTTTAAACTGAAAACTACTAGAGGGTAGTATGGGTGGGACCTTCTGAATTTCTTGGTAAAACAGACATCCAGCCTTGGAATTTGGTTGAAATTATGAATTTCATCCTAACCACATTCAACCATGATTTGAAATGCATCTTCCTTGCATATATGTTAATTTTTGATGGAGTACATATTTATATCCTCATTTTAGCTTCACACAAAACTATAGATAATAATTAAAATTGACTTCAAATGATGCAGACCACACCTGTGTCAAGATGAATATTGTCAGTGATCAGAGAATTGTGTCCTATGTCCACAAGATATTTGCTTTCAAATATTTTGAGTGGCAATAGTCTACTGTAAGCAAATATTAATATCATTCCACCTCTTGCTGGAATTGGCCTGGGGCAACACAGGATTTCATAAGTGATGAGGGTGTCCTTTTGTTGAAAAATCTCAACATTATTGACATTAAGTCACATGTTAAAGAACATTTCTATAGTTGTTCCAGATGCCTCCCATTTGGGCTGAATATTTCCATTCTTTGGTTTCCACATGCCTCAAAGAAACCTTTTAGATATGAACACAAGAAGTTTAGATCTTGCTGTATCAACCTCATCCCTTCTTCCCCAACCCTGATTCAGCCTGATCAGATGACAAAAGTTCTCCCCAGGATAAATCTATAGTGGGGAAGCCTTTCCCTTCTTTTTTGGGGCATTCACACTGCCTGATCATCAATCAACAATTTCCTTGTTTTGCTCCAGATAATGCTTCTTCATTGGAATTGGGAGCATTGATGAGAGCCAAATAATTAGAACTGCCTTCATCTCTCCAAGAACTTTCAATTCTTTTTGGTCAGAAGGATTTTCCTTGTAGTGGGGGGAGGGGGGTCAGTCACATAATCATCTCTTCTAAACATGTCCCTGAATGGGACTGCCAAGTCAGATGACCTTGGAATGAGTTTTCCTAGGTCTATAATCAAACCCAAAAATCCTCCAGTTGGCTTGGGAGTTTGGTGAAACAGATCCATCTGTGGTGGATCAGCCCTCCCTGGCTCAGCATATGTTCTAAGAATTGAATTTCCCCAATGAGAATCATGCCTTCTTATCAACATGTTGTACTTAATTTAGTTCTTTTGCTTCCTCCTTAACAGCCACACTCAGATTACCTGCCAGGATCCAACTGTACCAGCCATGGGAGGCTCATAAGCAAGGCTTGGCTGGTAGATTTAGAAAGAATAAATGTGATCAAATCAAGCCAAATCAATTCACATTTATTAAGTGCCTACTGTGTGCCAGGCACTGTGCTAGGTGCTGAGAATACTAAAAACAAACAGACAAGTCCTCAGCCTCAAGGATCTCACAGACTAATAGAGGACAAGCAAACAACATACAAATAATATAAAGGAAAAATTGGAGATAATCACAGAAAGATCACAGATGAGGAAAGGCTCCTTATAGAAGGTGAAATTTTAGTTGAGAAATGAAGGAAGTCAAGAGATAAAGATGAGGAGAGAGAATATTCCAGGTATGGGGATAAATAGCAAAAATGTATAGAGTTTAAAGGACAGCAAGAAGGTCAATTTCATTGGATCTCATGGTATGTGGAGGTGGGTGAAATGTAAGATGAGGAGAAGTAGAATGGGACCAGATTATAAAAAGTTTTTAAAGTTAAACAAATGGTTTTATATTTAATCCTATAGGTAATAAAGAGGAACTGCTCTGGGATTTATCAAATGGGGGTGTGGGTAACATAGTAAGACCTAGGAGTTTAGAAAATTAATTTGAGAACTGAGTGTAATGAAGAATAGGGGGATGGGGAGAAAATTGGGGAAGGGGAATCAACTGGAAGGCTATTGCAATAATCCAGGAGTGAGGTGATGGAGGGCCTACACCAAGGTGGTGGCTGTGTCATGAAAAGAAGGGGAAGCATTGAGGAGACATTAAACAACCTGAACAAAAAGTCCAATGTTTCCCCAGAAAATGTCATTGCATTTGAATTTGATTTTCAATTGCAATGGTTTTTACTTGATTTTTTTTCCAAACCATTCAACTGTTTTTCCTCCATCTCCTACAGATGTGCTGCTGCCTTTTACAGGCTGGCCCTTCGTGTCATCAGCCTACTGGCTTTACAAGGCATGAAAGGCCTTCCCAATTACAAAACTGTAGGGCAGGATAAAGGGGCTTATATTGTAATTGGAGCATGGGGCAGGAAGGGACTCATCTCAGTCTGAATCTGAAAACAAAATCAAGACAAAAGTTTCTTTGCCACTATTTTGCATTGGCCAGATGGCCCCTGTGGATTGGATGGAGAAGAAAGACTTCAGTTGCTACTTCCATCTGCCTTTTTATAGCAGCTGGCCCCTGGATGATGACAAACCCTGAATCCCAAAGGTTACTCTTTAACCTCTTTTGCAAGCAAAATGAGCTGGTGTTTTTCATATACCTACCTTCCTCTTCACCATATAACGATATAGGACAGATGAGGACAGAGAAGGATTCAGTCTACTGCTTTTTGAGGGTTCCACCTTTGACTTGGGTTGGCTCTTACCCTGCACAACTTCCAGGGGATCTGGAAGGTTTGGGTGATCTCCTCCTACTTAGCTGGTTGTCCTCTTCTAGACTCTACTATGCACCCTCTGGGAAAAACCAGACTTGCTGCTGATAGGTTTACTTGGTCTTTGGGGTGTGGTCTATTCTGGAAGAGATTTCCCTAGAGTGCACATCAGAGAGCACTGCTAAGGCACCAGCTCTACCTTGGTTCCCTAGAATAATTTTCAGTGATCAAAGGCAACCTCGTGGGTTTAAGGGAGATATCCACAAAACATTCTCCTGAGTTTGTACTGCCATGAGTATAAGCTTTAAACCACTTCTTGCCATTGACATATCACCTTAAGGTATGGGAGCTGTGCTTAGCCACAAAATGATAGATGGCACTGAGGCCGCAGTGACTTTAGAACACTCGCAAGTCAAGAATCATATCTCTCTAGATGACAAAATCAGTACTCAGAAGTATCTCAGCAGGTTAGAATTGTGAGCTAGATCCAATGAGATGAAATTCAATAATAAATGTTAGGCAAATTCTATATTTGGATTCAAATATTAACATTACAAATAAAGAATGTAGGACACATGGGAAAACATTCCCCATGAAAAACAGATCTGGGGGACCTAGTGAAGGCAAGCTCAACAGTGTGACCTAGAAGCCACAAAGACCTTGGGCTACATTGAGATTCACAGTATCCAGTACAAAGAGAGAGTAGGAGATAGATTAGGAGAGATAGTATATTGCCTGGGTAAGACAATATCTGGGGTTCTATTCAGTTCTGAAAGGCATATTTCAAGATGGGTATGACCAGGACTGTGAGGGGACTAGAGACCATGCATATGAGAATCAACTGAAGAAATTAGAAATATTTAGTTTGTAGAAAAGCAAATTTAAGAGGAGCAGAACAGCTCTCTCCAAATATCTGAAGGACCATCACATAGAAAAGTATAGACTTATTGTACATGGGTCTAGATGGAAGAACTAGAGGCAATGGATGAAAGTTGCAGAAATATTTAGGTTCACTATAAGGAAAAACTATCTTTACTGTCATATCCATCAAAAAAGCAGAATAGTTGGGGTTTTTTTTTGGTAAGTAGGTAGTTTCTCTTAAGTAGTTTGTCAAATGAGGGTTGAATGACTAACTTATTAGTGGTGTGAAAGTTCTGGAATTCATAGAATCATAATTTGGAGTTGTAGGGGATCTTAGATAACATTTAGCTCAACCCCTTTTAATGAGGAGGAAACTGAAGCTCCTAGAGCTTAAATGACTTAGCCCTAGAGGTTAAATTGAGGCCCTTTCTCCTTTTCCTCTCCTTCTCTCCCTCCCTCCCTCCCTTCCTTCCTCCCTTCCTTCCTTCCTTCCTTCCTTCCTTCCTTCCTTCCTTCCTTCCTTCCTTCCTTCCTTCCTTCCTTCCTTCCTTCCTTCCTTTTGCTACCATTACCCACTTTATCCCCACCAATCCTTATACTCCTTCCCTGGCCCCACACTAGAAGCCCTTACTTGTATAACAAATTTGCATAGTCAAGTAAAATAAGTCAACACGTGGACCAAGCTGGAAAATGTCCCATTCTTCATTTCTAGTCTACTGTCTTCCAGTTGAAAGTTTGGAAATAGGCTTCAGCATCATCAGTCTTCTGGAGTCATAATTAGTCACATGATTTTAAGTTTTTCTAATTTGATTTCCTTTACATTGTTATAATCATATAAATTGTTCTCAATAGAAAAATATTTAGAAGTTTTAAGAAGTAGCAAAGCATAATGGACAAATTGAAACAAGGATTTATTATGTGCCTTGGTCTGATCAGCTACAGTAGGACATGTTGTTCCTTGACTCCAACAAGGTGATGTCATTTTGGTCCTCTGAGAAAAAAGGACAGCAGTCAACCAACTATATGCCAGGAACTATGCTAAATGATTTACAAATATTATCACAACAATTCCAAGAGGTAGGTTCTATTATTAGCCCCATTTTACAGATGAGCAAACTGAGGCAGGTGGTAATTAAATGACTTGCTCAAGGTCATGTAGCTAGAAGGTATCTAAGGCTACATTTAAACTCGCTTGCCATCAGGCCCAATACTCTTATCCACCATGCCACTCAGCTCAGGAAGACGCAAACACGTCCTGCCTCAAGTTGCTTAACCTATTTCCTCCATGTTTTCTTTTGTGGTAAGATGAAAGGATCAGACTTGTTGACCTCTAAGTTTCCTTATAGCTATAAACCCATAATTCTATGATAGTTGATGCTAGATTCAGCTCCTCCAAATCCATATTTTAATAGTTTGGAGGAATTTAAGAGACCTTCTAGTTATACTTCTACTTGAAGCACAGCAAACGACCATTCCTCTTCAGTCAGAACACCTCTGGTAAGGAAGTCCTCTCTGCCTTTAGGAACAGCTCATTCTTATTCTGACCAGCTCTAATCATTAACCTTCCTTGTATACCGTGTTTCCCCGATAATAAGACCTATCCCGAAAATAAGCCCTCCCCTTACTGTGTAAGATTCCTCTAAAATAAGCCGTCCCCTTAAAATAAGCCCTATTGAGATTGCTACTGTAGTGAAGGTGATCCCCTGCGCTACACACTACATTACAGTACCCTCTGTATGCACCGTCCCCCCTCCCCGTGAAACGCACGCCACACTCCGAGCTGCATCCAATCAGAGCTGCAGCAGTGAGTGCGTCATCCTGTTCTTTATTGAATTCATTATTGAATAGAGGTACATTTTTTTGTTCACATTTACCTGTTTATTAAAATTGCTGTCAATGTTCATTAAAATAAGTCCTCCCCTGAAAATAAGCCCTCTGGTGTTTTTCTGTCCAAAAAAAATAATAAGACAGTGTCTTATTATCGGGGAAACACGGTAGTAGATAGTGGAGTGTTCATAAAAGAAGGGAGAAAGAAACCCAGCATTCCTCCATGGGGACATTATCAAGTTGGCTATAGGGTCAAATTTCGTTCAGAGTCTGATCTCAGGCACATCTATTCCAGTCAGCCTGGGAGTTCCTTACCTATTAACACTGAATCTCCTGGACACACAGAGAGAGGCTTATTACTACAAGTCCTTTCTCAAGGCTTCTAATCCTTCAGAAATCTAGGAACCAAATTTGACGGATGGTTTTTTTAACCTGAGTTACATCACTTTCCTGTGACTCAATTTTCTTCTCTTTAAATGATAGCCTTTATATACCTTTCTTTCTATATATCAATGATTCTTTGGCTGTGGAGAGGAAGTGGGCTTCCATAAGTCCTCCAAAGCAAAAAGAGCTATTTCCCCCACTCTCTCTGCTTTAGTAGAATTTCTTGTTATTTCTCTCATGTTTAGTATTATAATGCAGCTTCCCAAAAAAGTCCCCCATTGCTTGTTAAAAGTTTGTGTCAGCTAAAGAGGGAGCAGTGCCACACTTATATGCCAGGGAGTGAGAGGGTGCATTGGGATTGTGAGTTATTCATTATTAGTTTCCCTTAGTGGTGATGTTTTCTTTTTCCTTTTGGCTTTCCATATTTGTGCAACACATTGATTCCTAGGATATGGTATTAGCCAGAGTAATTGTGTAGCAATAAGAAAAATATTATGGGACAGCCTTCTCACCCCTGTGAGTTTACTGATACTTAACAAAACAGATCTCTAGCTCTATGAGATGTCAAACAAGCACATATATAAAACCCCTAGTTGCTAAAATTACCATATTGCAGTGTTATTATTTGGCTTCAACCTCCCAATCCAGCTATGTAGAAGGCAGTATCACACTCTGAAACCACAGTGGCCACTCCTCATATGGCAAGATTCAAATTCTCTGCCCTTACTGTAAATCCACAGAAGACTCCAATCTATGAATTGGGAAATCTGGATTATTATTTTATTGCCAATGAAAAGCAACAAGATGGCTTCATACTCCAAGTGAAAAACCTGCTAGGCTCAAATTAAAATATGAAATGTTTGTCAACAAATTTAATTCTATTCAATAAAGAACAAAATTAGAGTTAATTTTTTTCCATTTTTAATGTTTTGCGTATATTCATTCAAAGCCTCATGGGTATACAGGTCTAAACATAGAAAAAAGAAACTCGGATCAAACCTGGAAAATCGTCCCATTACACAAAGACTTTAAATCTCTTTTAAAACAGAAAGAAAAATTTTGAAGTGGGCATTGTATCTAAATCTAGGGCCAGAAAAATCTTCAGTGGGAATTTGGGGAATGAAAATGCAAGTGAGGAGTCTAGATTTTGATAGAAATATCTGTTTTTGTAATCTGGATCACACATCCAAATGCTGCAACCTGGTGTGATACTGAGTTAGCTTGTACAGAAGAAAATATCCGGGAGCCAAACTGGAAAATGAAATAAGGAACTGAAAGGTGGAAGAGTAGCAAAGAGCTGATTAACTCATATGTTGTAGGTTTATTTTCAACCAAAATTATGATTTCATTGGTATCAGAAACTACCAGGGAGTAATTTTTTCTCTTAATGTCTTTACATGCTTTGCAGACTATAGTCTTCTTTTGCTAGGGGACAATGCGAATTAGCCTTCCTTGCCCTGTGTAACCTAGTCAAGAGTAGACTTAAACCCAGGACTTTGCTCTGGCCAACTCTAAAGGGACTATACTATGTTTCCTCTCTAAAATGGTTTTCACATGCAAAAAAATGTTCCTACTGAAAGACCACTGGTTCTCTCTTTCAGATAAAAAGGCGAGTAATTTCCTTTTTGTTAGTCATTTCAGTTGTGGCCTAATCTTTCTTGGCAGAGATACTGGAGTGGTTTGCCATATCCTTCTCAAGTTCTTTTTATTAGATGAGAAAACTGAGACAAATAGGATTAAGTGACTTGCCCAGGGTCACAGAGCTAGTAAGTGTCTGAGGCCAGATTTGAACTCAGGAAGAAGAGCCTTCCTGACTACAGGCCCAGTACTTTATCTGTTGCAAGACTTAAGTTCCCAAATTCCTTCACTGGCCACAAAAAGTTGTGAGATTTCCAGACATTTTACCTGGTAACACTTCCTATATTTAGGTTTTATATTTCATTTGTTAGATAAAGGAAAAACCAAGCTATTTATAATGCTAGTGTGGGGGTAACCAAGAGTGAGAGCTCATCTTTATATACAGCTTTGTTGTTTACAAAGTACTTCCCTTAAAACTTCCCTGTGTGGCAGATCATACAAATAGTTTTATCTCTATTTTATTTGTGGGAAAAACAAGTCAAAGAGAGGTTAAATTATTTTTTTCAAAGGTCATATAATTAGTACATATCAGAGTTGGGACTCCAAACAAGGTCTTCTGACTTGTAAGTACAATGATCTTTCCACCGCACTATATTGCCCTCCTAGTTGGTTCTCTGCCTCAAGTCTCTTCCCTTTCGCATCTGTTCTAACTTCCAGCTTCCAAACTGATATTTCTAAAGCCAAGGTCAGTCCACATCACTCCCTAGCTCAAAAAGCTAGAAGGGCTCCCTAGTGCTTCTCTAATCTGGTAGAAAGACAGTCACATTTTACCTCCATTACCTCTTTTCAGATCTCATTACACATGAATTCTCTTAAAAAACCAAACTGACCAATTTGTGCTCTTGGTACTTAATATGCCAACTCATCCTTCCTTGCCTTAATCCATACTTTAACCTTGCCTGTAATTTAATCTCTCTTCTCTACCTATAATATCTTTCTGGCTTCTTTTTCTCTTTCCTTTCCTTCCTTCCTTCCTTCCTTCCTTCCTTCCTTCCTTCCTTCCTT
>NW_027185810.1:7626448-7696108 GCF_028583685.1 Petaurus breviceps papuanus | reverse complement strand
TTCCTTCCTTCCTTCCTTCCTTCCTTCCTTCCTTCCTTCCTTCCTTTCCTCCTTCCTCCCTTCCTTCCTCCCTCCCTTCCTTCCTCCCTCCCTTCCTTCCTCCCTCCCTCTCTCCCTTCCTTTCTTTCCTTCCTTCCTTCCTTCCTTTCCTCCTTCCTCCCTTCCTTCCTCCCTCCCTTCCTTCCTTCCTTCCTTCCTTCCTTCCTTCCTTCCTTCCTTCCTTCCTTCCTTCCTTCCTTCCTTCTTTCCTTCCTTCCTTTCCTCCTTCTTCCCTTCCTTCCTTCCTTTCCTCCTCTCCTTTCCTCCATTCTTCCTTTCTTCTCTTTCTCTTTTCCTCTTTCTCCCTTCCTCTTTGCCTTCCTTTTCAAGATCATATGACCACTCTTTCCTTATTCCCCCAGTTATTAGTGCTGTCTCCATTTTATTTTGCATTTACTCTGAATATATTTTGTCTTTACTTATATTTGTATATATTGTTTCCCCACAGCAGAATATAAGCTTTTTGACTATTGTTTCTGTCTTTATATGTGATTCCCATAACGGACTGGCACGTAGTAGGAGTCTGTTGAATGAGCATACAATATGCACTCATGCATGAATAGGAATGAATCAATGTTCTAATTACATAAAATGAGGAAAATATATTAGGCTATTTTTAAGTTATTTCATTTCTAAAATTCAACAACGTTAAGACTTTTTATTATTGTTTTCTCTGTATTTTATCTTTAGAGAATGACAATATTTGCTATTAAGCAATTCTGGATACTATGAAAACAAGGTTCTGCCACATTTCCTGTTCTGTTCTGCACTCTGATCATGTGCATTGATCAAAATTCAGAGAGGGATACATAGTTAATCATGAAAATGGTTGCTGCTAATTTATCCATATAATTTTATGAAATGTGGCAGAAAATATATTTTTTTGTTATTTCAAAAAAGCTGTGATTTTATCTCTGGGCATATTCTCTCTCTCTGACATATTATTAACACTCCACACTCTAATAGAAAGTTTTCCCAGTGCTTGGTATATACTAGGCTCTTAATTAATGTTTATTGATTTCTTTGGACACCCTTCTGATGACAAGCCTTGCCATATTTAGTTGTATTGGCTTCTAGATGAGAAATATATCATTGTTGCTGGGCTATATCTGAACAACAATAGCAAAAATAATAATTATAATATTTATAATATATTTTCATTTATAAAGCAATATACGATAATATTTGTATTTATAAAGCAAGATAAATTTTTCAAAGTGCTTTATAAATGTTATCTAATTTTTGCTTAACAACAGCCTTCAGAAATAGATAGCTATTATGCCCATTTTGTAAATGAAGAAGTTGAGGCAAATATATGTTAAATGATTGGTACAGAGGCACAGAGCTATTATGTCTGAGGCCAGATTTGAACTCAGGTCATCCTGGCTTCAGACCCACTGTTTTATCCACTGTGGCACCTAGTTGTTTCACCAGTTTAGCAAGACTTTCTAGGCTGTAAACTTTGATTGCATAATCTTCAAGAACAAAGAATTATCCCAAGACCATGATAGGGATTTGGATGAAGTGAATGGAATACTGACTTGGAGCTAGCAAGACCTAGGTTCCCTTAAAACATTTACTGATCTGTGATACTTCTTCATCTATAAAATGGGGATAATAATACCTTTCCTAGCCACTTCATAGACTTGTTATAAGGCTAAAATGAATGCATATAAAACACTTTACACACCTTAAAGTAATGTGTGAATATCAATTATTATTATATGAAATCACATTAAGACTTAAGGTTCAGGAGCAGGGAAAGGCATCACTTATCAGTAAGATACTATGAGTCACCATTTTAATTTTGTCAAATATGAGCTCTAAACACAACCTTAGGGAAACTATAATTTAGCATGCTCATTTTACAGATTAAAAAAACAAAAACAAACAAACAAACAAAAACAAAACAATGTGAGGAACCAGAACCCCAAACCAGATCTTTTGATTTTTCAGTTCAGGGACTCTGTATTTGTTGTTTGCCTATAATAAGGGCCCTGAGCAGACCCTTCTGAACTCAAACCAAGAGAAGCAATTTTAGATCCAATCTAACTTCTTTGAAGGGTGCTAGGTGGCACAGTGGATAAAGCATTGGGCTTAGAATTGGGAAGACTTAAGTTCAAATTTGTCTTCAGACACTTGCTAGCTGTATGATTCTGAATAAGTCACTTAACCCTCTTTGTCTTAGTTTCCTCATCTGTAACACGAGCTGGAGAAGGAAATGGCAAAACTTTCCAGTATTTATGCCAAGAAAATCCCAAATGTGGTCATGAAGAAATGAATATGACTGAAAACAAATAAACATAACTTTTTTGAATGATTCACATTGTAATTGTAGGATGTCATTATACCAGAACAACAGCTCTGGGATCAAACATCCTGGGATTTTTTTTTTCTGTTCTGCCATTGTCTTAAGAATCTAAATTATACTTTGAAGAAAACTTTTCTTTAGAATTCAAAACCTCAATTTTCTCATACTTTCATCAGAATTTTTTTGTTTGTTTGTTTTTAAACTCTGTCAGCTTGGGAACTCAGTTGAAAGACCAATGGATTTGAAGTCACAGGATCTGTAATCAAACCCTGGTCCTACCATTTACTATATGTGTGACCTTGTGGAAGTCACTTAATATATATGGGCCTCAGTTTCCTCATATGTAAAATGAAGCAGTTAGACCAAATGGCTTCTAAGCTCTCTTCCAATTCCAAATCGAGAATTATATGTTAGGGTTGTTGAATAGTTTCCCAACTTGGGGCAGGTAGCACATTGGAAAATCTTTTTAACAAATGGTACATCAAATTTATGGGATCTATGGTATAGTACATATGCTCATTTCAAGTAAGATAGATGGTCACTAGTATCTTCATTCTCACTAAAATACTTGGGGAATCTTTACTACCAGCTACCTTCACCCAGAAAAGATAATTGGAGGATAAGAAAGTCATTCCACACTATTGTTACTATTCTAACACATATTTTTTCTATAACCTCCACAAGCTAGATTGACAATGGAAGAAAACAGACTATGTAGTCAGGCTGTGATCAGCCAGGTCAGGATTAATTTTGGCATGTCTTATCCAATCATTTTAATGATACCCTTTTAAAGCCAATAAAGAGGTCAGGGATGAACAATCTGATTGTACTTTGTCTGGTGCTGATTACAGATAGTTTTGAAAGTAAGTTATTACCCACTCTCATGTTCATTGCCCCAGAAATATGGAAAACCTCAAGTCACTTCCACTGTCATGACAGAACATCACTATCAAGCTATGTTCATGTTAATGTGTTCAACAAGACAGCTAGGGAATAGTAGGAGAAGGCAGAACCCAGCCCTCCATGAGACACATAGACAGGCAAAATGGAGTCTTTTGATCTCTTCTTGCTCTCCCCTCATCTATATAGTTTGCAGGGTTTCTACTACAGAAAATAAAACATATTACCTATGTGACACTGGGCCACATTGTGATATGCTTCAACAGAATGGACCATGGCAGATGTTGCAGTCAAATAGTCATGTCCAACTGTTTGGGGTACACCTTGGATCCATGTGTCCATCCCAGGTGAGAAACTCTCTTTGACTTCACCCTTTCTAGGACAGGTTTTAGTCTATAGTTTGGGGTACATTGTCTTATCAGATCATGGCCTAGCCAGCTGTGATAGTAATGGAATGTGGAGATTCCCCTGTATTGGGCTTGGTTTTCAAATTGATTGTGTTAAAACCCAGAGCTTGTTAATCCCACCTGTGGGATGGACTTGTTGATGTGAAAAGAAAGTCCTGAACTGGGAGGAGCTGGTGATGCAGATTTGGAGAGACAAGAGAGAGGCGGAAGACCTTTTTTGGAAGCAGCACCCACGTGGAGGCAGGGAGAGAGACTAAGAGAATTGCTGGTGGCCGCTTTGAATTGCCCTGGACTTTTGAGACCTGCCCCCTGAGCTGCCAAGGACTGAGGAGACATGGCTATTTTGCTGGTACTTTGTCTGTCTGTTTTGATGTTGTTTTGCCAGATTTGTCCACTGGTGAAAGACAGGCCTGTTGAAGAAGTCCTGGAACCTGGCTGTTCACTAAGAAGCCCTGAGACTGTCCTGCAGACAGAGAGTGAATACTGTCCACTGGTGAAGGACAGTGCTGTTGTTGCAGGGGTCTGGAGACTGTCCTGCAGACAGAATGAATACTCTCCACTGGTGAAGGACAGTGCTGTTGTTGCAGGGGTCTGGGAGCCTTTCTGTTGGTTCAGAAGCCCTGAAGAAGGATTTTCTTGTTGTATGTTTACAGAAATCCTGGGAGAGGGCTTTGCTAATGTGTTCAGGGGTTCTAGGACTGTTCTACAGACAGAGGATGAATTAATGAAGGGACTGGCAACATATCTTGTGGCCTTGCTAAGCCTTGTCTCCCCAGGAACTAAGATTGCTGAGAACTTGCCTCTTGTCAAGATGAAGAAAAGACCTCCATTTGGGTATTAAGTGCTGTGTTTAAACTTGATGTAACTCTGAGGTAGATTCAATTGTGATCCAGGGGTGGGGAACTTTTGACCTTTTTGTGCTCTGTGATTGACAAATGAAGGTACTTTACTTATGTTTGGAAACTAATCTCCATTTGAGAAGAGGGGCTTTGTGGTGGACTAAATGAAGGTATAGCCTAGGGGTGGAGAAGTATTTAGAACAGGGACTTTGTAATTGATTAAATGATTGGAAGGTCCTGGGGTGGGGTAGTCCTTGGAGATTATTTAATCACACTTAGTAAATGCTGTATTTTGAATGATGCCATGTTTTGATCTTCTCTGTTCTTGGTTGGTCACTGAATAAAATGGAGAGCACCTATGCTGGTATTCTGAACCCTGGGAAGTTGCCTTTCCTTGGCAATTACAGTACACCAGCATACAACTTTGGAAAACTCCATGGAACAGTAAAAAAGAACACTATCTCAGGAATTGAGGACATGGGTTCCAATCCTAACTCTCACCCTGAGTGTCTATGACCTTGGGAAAGGTATCCTATTTGGTCTGCAGTTTCTTTCTCTGTAAAATGAAAGAATTGAACTAGTTGGCTTATTGAGTACCTTCAGTTTCTGAATCTAGGACCCCATAATCCTTACTCTTGTCCTAACTCTACTATTCTTTCTTTAAAGATTTGTTGTTTGTTTATTTTTTGTTTTAATGCAGGTACATTTGTATACACAAATTTAATTAGGTGATTAGAAATAAAATAAGAAAAAAATAATATCAGTGTACCCAATGTGAATGTTCCTCAGCTCATACAACCCACCTCAGCCTAGCCATCAACCCTCCATAGTGCAATCTAGCTGCTTCTGCCTGAGAGAACTGAACTTTCTTCTTCCCATCCCTAGCTATGTGATAACTTCTTAAAGTCTCACTGGGTGAGCATTGTCTTAGTAAGCAGACTGGTGGAATTTAATGGTTAAAGGTGAAGTTGATTCAACATAATGAGATAGTTCTAGATTGGATATCAGAAAGTCCAAATGAAACCTGGCTCTGCCAGCTATGTGACTTTGGGTAGCTCACTTTACTTCTCTGGAACTTACTTTATAATATGAGATGCCTAGACTAGATCAGGTGTGTTCTGGCAAATGGTTAACTACTCACTCTCCAGTCAAAAAGTACATGACACACTTTTATGTTTAATATACATTAGTAACATTTTCTGTATCACTTTTTAAAATCTGGACCATCAACAAAATAATAAAGCAAGCCCTGGTTTTAATGATGCCTGATTTTCGAGATATAAATGCTCACACTGAAAATTTAACAATCAGCTCTTGAAAGCTGATTTGAGTTAGCTCCAGCATACCCCAGAACCAGAAGGTCTTGGAGGTCTCTTCTGTTCTAAATCCATAAAATAAGTAGCAGAGTGTATTTTTCCTTTGCTTTGTCATGGAACAATCCAATAGAATCAGATTTTGTCAGGACAAAGTAGAACCTTTTCTCCTGGGGTGGGAATGAGGAATCTGCAGGGAATATAGGCAGAAAGAACAAATCAGAGCTCTGATACCCAGCCCCCATATCACGTTCCATCAGCCCTTCTGAAACATTTACTTCTAACCCACCTCAACACCACTATAATAAACTTAGTGTACACATTTCCACTGCCATCTATAAAGCTCTACCACAGGTTTATAGTAATTTATCCATTAAGATTCCCTTCTGGCTGTACCATTCAAAATAGACTCATAACACACATCTGGCCCCCTTACCTCCTCATATAAATTTGAAAAGTAAATTTAAAACAAAATCACTGGTTTAAATGTCTTTCCATCTGCCATAATAAAATAATAGAAAGTGAAAATCATGAAAAAAACTCATACTCATATCAAATGAGGAAGATGCTATTTCAAAAGCTTCATTTTTTCCTTAAATATGAAGAAATCTCTTAAACATTTTGCTATGCAGGTGTTAAAATATTATATCCCAGGGAAAGGAGATGTGGTTGTGAACCATTTGGGTATGCTATTTAATAAAAATCAATCACTCAACATGAATTTGTAAACCACTACCTTGTGTCAGCCTCTGGAATGGACACACAAATACAAAAGTGAGTCATCCCTGTCCTCAGGGAGCTAACATTCTACTATGGCCACAGGTATGGAAATGCAAGATAGACACATAACTTTGTATCTATACATGGAAGTCTTACATACAAATTTGCATACACTGATGCATACATGAAAAATAGATACATATATGCATAGATATGTGGGTAGAAACACCAACTGGAGGAATTGGAAACAATCTGTTGTAGAAAGTAGCAAATAAAATGAAACTTGAAGAATCTAGGGGTACTAAGAAGAGGTGATTGGGGAAAACATTTGAGGCATAAGGGACAAAGTTATATAGGCGATTAGAGGGTAGGATGCCTTGTGCAAATAACATAGTCATCTGACTGGATTGTAGACAGCATGAACGGGAGCAAGGTGAAATCAATTTGGAAAGATAAGCTGGATCCTGACTGGGAATGATTTTAAATGAGAAACAGAGAAGTTTATATTCTTAGAGGTAGTAGGGAGCCACTGAAACTTCTTGAGCAAGAGAAATAACATGGTCAGACTTGTCATAAGCTGTGGTGTCAAAGAGAAAGGATAGCTGTTTCCTTAGAGGGGGAAACATTGTTCTTTCTTGGTTAGAAAAAGACATTTTAGAGGGCTGCTGCTACATTATTGTTCTGCATCTACTTTACTTTGTGGTATGAGAATCAGGGAAGCAGTAGGGAAACTTGAAAGGAAAAAAATGAGATTTTTCCATTAATAATCTATAAGTATTCAGGTCTCTCTCCTTAGAGGGGAGAGGGAGGAGAAAAGATCAAAAACTGGAGTTTTGCCATCTGTAAGGGTTTTTGATGCAAAGCCAGTCAAGAATCTGGAAGTGCAGATTATCACTAAAATTATAACCTAGACCTTGGAATATTTTATTAGATGAAGATTCTTGTCCCATACACAGTTTTTAAATCCCCTTAGCATTTTATGATTTTTTGTCATTGGCATTTATCACCATCTTCTTTTTATTCTGTCTTATTACAGCTAACGTTATTTTGTGAAACCATATTAATCTTCTTCTCTACTTCATCCATTCTTTCCTTCCATCTTCCTCTTTTAAAATAATGTATTTATTTATTTTTATGTTCTTTCATAATCTGTCCCTCCCACTGTCCCAGTAAATAAAAAAAAGCAAAAACCCCTAAAAATCAAAAACCCCAACCTCATCACAAACATGCATAGTCCAACAAAAAAAACAAACAAATGTCATGCCACAAAATTCATGTTTCTCTGTATTAAAAGTTCATCACTTTCTGGTACAAGGTGAGTAGTATGATTCACTTTCACTCATATGCAGTCATCCTTTTCTTTCTTACACACTCATTAAGTGACTATTTTATATCAGGCAGTGTGTATTGTTGTTGTTCATCCTTTATTCCCAAAGAAGACCAATGACAGCACGAGGACTTGCAAGTGAATTGGATTTAAGTGAGGCAGAGCTGTGCAGTCATCAGCCTCACTCTCTCTGCCACAGGCATCTGAGTCCAGTGGCAAGACATAGGTCAAGATGACTGGTGATGGCCTCAGATGCAGTGGGAGACCTTGATCTTTTAAGCTAAGGTCTTTCCCAGTTTTTCAGTTTGTCTGAGGCAATGCCCATTCAGTAGTTAAAGGCTAGGTAATAATTGAGGCAAAAGATGACCTAGTTTCCTTTCACAAAAGAATCATTCTGAGAGTTTCTCAGAGTTTCTTGTCAGTGTATCAAGGCTAGGGCTATACAGACAGAAACAAAATAGTCCCTGACCTTTTGCCTACATTTTATTGGAAGAAATACAAGAAACACAAGGAAGTAAAAACATATTAAGTACAAATAATTTTTGGGGGGGAGGGGTTAGGATAGTGGGTGGAAAAGGCAGTAGGTAGATGAAAGGAGGAGTTAAGAGAATGTGCTTTATGTATGAGGTGGCATTTAAGTTGAGACTTGAAAGAAGGGAGAGATTTTAAGACAGAGGTGAAGGAGAGAGATCCAAGCAGGAGAGAATGGCCTGCACAAGAACACAGAGAAAGGTGAACATTGTATATGGGAATAGGCAAGAGGGCCAGTTTGATTGGAATATAGATTACCTGTCTTTGTTTCCATCTTAGTTATGTCTCTTAAAAAATAATCTAAGGTGGTCGTGTACATCTACATTGCTTTCTTTGGGAAGTTCCCTCCTTCTTTGGGGTTATTTTAAAATATCATCAAATGCTTCCCATTCCTCTTGGATGATTACCCTGGTGAATCAGTTCCCCTTCTTCCTACTCTTAACTACCTGAATTCTACTTTCCTAAGATCTGGGGGATAGAAAGATGTAGATGTAAATCCATTTATTTATCTAGATATAAATGTAGATATAGATAAATATAAATAGATAGGTAAAGATATAGATTATAGCCATGTAACCTTGAGCAAGTTATTTAACCCCAATTGCTTGGGGGCGGCCAGGTGGCACAGTAAGAGTGCTGGCCCCAGCGTTGGAAGACCTGGGATTGGTTCCAGCCTCAGATACTTGGCACCCACACAAAAATAACTGGCCGTGTAACTTTGAGCAAGTTACTTAAACCCGATTGCTTAAAAAAAAAAGATATAGATTATAGATACAGATACAGATATATTAACCAGACTATTTCCAGAGTTCTTTCCATTTCCATTATAAATTCAGTGAGATTTCTCACTCCCTTTCAAGGTCCCCAGTTCCTCCCTGTGGGTCAGAATTAGGGCTATACTTACATCTCTCCTTATTTCCTTCACCTTTTGAAAAATGAAATCGTCATCAAGACAAGTCACCAATGTCCAGCAACATCAAACCACAGGTGTTATGGAAGTTAAGGTGAAAGGGAGGGCAAAGTGGAGAGATGGGTCTTTTGCTAAAGCCAAGGAGAGAGAAAGATAATTTTAATTTCCTTCTTTCCTGGAATGTGGATTTCCTTGTATCCCGGAGTCATATCAGCAAACTCAGGTTTTGCACTCAGAAAAGAAGGGAGTTGCTGTTCAATTTTCTACTTTGGTTATCTTCAAAATAGTGTATGAGGTAGCACTTTGTTAATCAAATAACTAGTTAAAAAAGGAAAGTTTCTTTTTTTTTTTTTTTTTGCCTTTTGGAGGGCAATTGGGGTTAAGTAACTTACCCAAGGTTACACAGCTAGCTTTTTTTTTTGTGTGGGTGTTAAGTGTCTGAGGCTGGAACCGAACTCCGGTCCTCCTAACTCCAGGGTTGGCGCTTTACTCACTGTGCCACCTAGCCGCCCCATGTTTTTTTTTTTTTCTTGAAGAAAGAGAATTCTTAAAAAAAATCCTTATAATTAGCTGATTGGTACCCAATGTCATCCAATTATCAAGAATGAAGGGAGTCTGAATTCAAGAAGTCTCTTTCAAATAACAAGACCAAGGAAAATTATTGTTGTTGTTGACGTTGTTGTTTTTCTTAAGGAGGAAAAATATCATCCTCATTGTGTCTTTCTCTCTTGCTGTTTTTTGTTTTGTTTTGTTTTACAGATTTGCCATCATTTCATTTATATAGTCATTGATTATTTGGTACAGCCAGATCCTGATTGCAACACAAAGGACTCAAATGAACTCTTTTATTTCCCATATGCAAGCGATTACTGAAAAATGGCAAAAGCAAGCACTTGAGAGAAAATCTTACCATAATACCAACTGCCCCCTCCTTGGTGAATTGTGTCCATCCACAGGGTAGGGAAATCTCATTACCATCTGAGGAGGGAAGAATAGATACTGTCACTCCACTAAAAAGTTTGTACTGAAATGTCAGAGGGCATGGTTAATTTTCCAGGAATCACAGGATTTCATCCTTTACAAGACTAGATCAACATAGTCCTAGAAAATAAGAACTTCATTTGCCTTTTAGAGATACACAGAGCTGAATAGATTTACAAAAAAAGAAACATATTTTATGATATTCACAAACCATCCCACTCCATCCTCTTGAATTGTTAGGAAAATTAATGTTAAAAACATATGTGAACATGTTCGTGCACACACAGATACACACAGAGCACTTCTTGGCTTTTCCTTTCAAGCACTTTGGCCTCACTCAAGTCATTGAGTGCTTTCTCTGTGGAACCTTTGAAGTTGCTTTGGCTTAAGCAGAATTTGGAACTTACTGGAACTCTGAAAGAATAAATGAAAGTGTGAGAAACAAAAGAGGATGGGGGGAGCCCTGAAGCACTGGGATTCTTCCCACAGCTAGGTTTTGACATGATCTTGGCTGAATGCAAAGTGAGTCTTGTTGGTTTCTTCTTTTCTTTTCAAGCCTCCTTTTCAGCCAACGTGAGCATTTTGGATGCTGGATAGATTTTGGAGGGGTTCTCATCTGTGTACATTAGTGATTGGTTATGTAAAATATTAGGAGACACTCAGTTTTCCAGAGCTAAGACCCAGCAAGCAAGCTGTGCTTTGAGGTAGGCATAACAACAATCCTTTGCCCTCACCCTCTGGATGATCTCAGCCTCTGGCAAAATCTGGCAAAAAAAAATAAAAAAAATATTATATTGCTTTGACCAGCACCAGGTGTTCTCTGAGCTCGGACAAGCACTGGACAAGCTTGGACAAGTTCCAGTCACGAAGTCTTGCTATGAATCCAACTTGTCACATTGTTGCTGTTACCCCACATTGTCAGGGGTACAGCTCACTGTGCAGCCACTAGTATTAGTATTGAGATCTGCCTACACCAAAGTGGGACCCCCATTAGGGACTGGGCCCCAGCACAGGTGTCAAATTTACCTCCTTTTTTGCAAGCCATTTCTCTCACTTGGAAATTAAATTTCTGTCTGATTCCTGACTCTCCTGTCTGTACCCTGCTCTGCTTGGCTCTGGCCATCCACAGGTTAGAGGTGTCCATTTGGTCCAGTTGACAGTTCAATAGTTATGCCCTCTCGTTGAGTCATTACCAACTTGATGTAAACTGGAACCATTAAGATCTAGGACTTCTACTTCTGTGAATCTTTGAAGGGCTGGGCTGGGAAGGGGGTGGGGGGGCGAAGCGCTCATTATAAATTAGATTTTTTTTGGAGTCTCAGGTAAGATGGTAGAGGGAAAGTCAAGGCCATGACTAGGCTATGCAAGGGAGAACACTTCTCTTCCTCCATTTCCTCACCGCTGACACCCACCCAGAGCCTCCTATCCCATAGTGAACTTGTCCAGTTCACTTTTATCTCCTTTGTGCTAGAATTGTTATTTTCCACAACCTGAGCTAGGTTGTAGGAGCTGTTGGGGTCAAGCTACAACCAAATGGCACATCGACCTTCTCCCAGGCTGTAATTCATAAAATGCTGATTTTAGAAAACACCTACATGAAAAGGTGAAATTACACCCATCATTTCCTGAGAATAAAACAGCCTCGGGGGTGAAATTCCAAAATACAGTGAGAAATGACGGCTTGAGCTTAAAAAGCAAAAACACAAACATTAAAACCAGCTACCTAGTGATTCTATAGACTAGCATGAGCTTTTCAGAGCTGGAATCTATAAACAGCATTTACACCTGATACGTGTAAGGAATATTCTGTAACTGTCCATCAGCAATGGTTGGCGATTTAGTCCAGGACGGCCATAGCTACGCTTCACCAACTCACACTGCCTGCCTCCCACCCGTCCTCCCGCCTGATGCTCTAATCATTCTCTCAGAAAGCGCCAGCCTGCCGTCCCAAGGGGAGCTAGTTAAACACAGGGCTCTGTAGGAGGCTGACAGCCAATGGGCTCCCTCTAGGGGCAGATGAGCCTCCGCGGAGGGAAGACTCAGTGGCCGGTTGCCAGGAAACCAGGCCCTCTATGCTGCTCAGCGCGGAGGGGCTTCTGTCTACGCATTGTTTGGTGAAGCAGCCCCGCCTCTCGCTCCCTCCCCAGCCTAGCTCCTGCTTTGCTTCTCGGGAAGCCAGGAAGTTCATTTCCACTGACCCCACTGCAAAGATTCCCTGATGCCACTCCAGTTTCACTCTGTGGTGTATTTGTTCCTTATGTTTCTGTACACTTGCACCCCACCCTAGATGGGGTGTATTCTGGGGGAAAATGTTGCTATTATTGCCAAGTTTTAAAACCCAAGGTACCTAATGGTGGTGCTTTATCCTCCTCTCACTTATCGAATTTTTGCATTATGGAGCATTGTTTCTCCTAAAAGAACAATTTTTGCCTTGTCCTATAGGGCCTTATAGAAATTAACAAAATAATTTTAAGCACCTTGACCTCCTTAAAATTAAGGCACCAAAGAAAGGCACAAGGCATTCCTGGGACTTTAATATTTCTGAAGCATCATAATTCTCTTTCACTCCACAATATATGTGTCTCTCTGTATTTTTAGGGGCTTAGGAGGTGGGGAGTGGGTAAAAGGCTTACATGACACATAGTGCCTGGCTCTTGTGTAACATGCCAGCTAGTAAAGGGATGGATGAATATAATACAAAATAAGTATATGCACAAGAGTGCTTTATGAATCTGGAAGGGGAAAAGGGAAAGATGTGCAAAAGTAGAATTTAAGGCTAATTCAGGGACATGAGGAATGGACAAGAGGGTTACTTGGCCTGGGTCCGAACCTCCAAGGGACCCCAAATTTAGCAGATTAAGAATGCTTAGAATTCATTTTATCTAGACTACAACCGGGCACTGACTTAGGCAACACACATCTTGTATAGGTGCCATGGACGGAAAATAAGTCATATCCAGAACTGAAGAGGAAGCAGAGATCAGACTGTATCCAATTTGGGAAAGGAAGCCACTCTTTCAGTGATCCCAAGCTGCTTCCTGACACAAAAATCCTGCCTTGTTAAGGGCCCTCCACGGTCTGGCTGCCCCCTGCCTCTTTTCATAGCAAGCCTTTCTCATGTATGCTTTGTGCCATTCAAATGCCTTCTAGATGTTTCCCTTCTATAAAGACCTATCTTCTGCCCCAGTGCCATTGCACAAGTAGATCATTATGTAAGTATGTTGTAAGCTCCTTAAGGGCAGGGACTGCCTTTTGCCTATTTTTGTATCTTCAGAGCTTAGCTCACCCACACATAGTAGACACAAATGTTTACTGATTTGTTGATAGATTAAAGTAGTCCCCTTTGTGTATAATGCACTTCTTCCACATTTCCACACTGGATCATTTTTAGCTTCCTTAGAAGCCAAGTTCTACCTCCTATATGAGGTCTATCCTGAATACCTCTAGCCCAATTCCTCAGTTACTGGCACTACATCTCTTTTGAGATTACTCTTTACTTACTTTGAATGTACTTTTTTTTGTGTAAATTTTTAACTCCCCAGTAGAATTTAATCTCCTCAAGGGCAGAGATCTCTTTGCTTTTCATCTGTATATATCCTGATCCTAACACAGTGCCTGTAATGTTGTGTTCAGTTTTTCAGTGGTTTCCAACTGTCCATGAGCCCATGGACCATACCAAGCCAAAACTGTCTGTGGGGTTTTCTTGGAAAAGACTCTGGAGTGGTTTGCCACTTTCTTCTCCAGTGAATTAAGGCAAACAGGGGTTAAGTGACTTGCCCAGGGTCACATAACTCATAAGCATCTGAGGCCAGATCTGATCTCAGGTCTTCCTGACTCTAGGGCCAGCACTCTATCCACTGAGTCAGAATAGTAAGCACTTAATAAAGGTTTGTTGCATTGAATTTCATTTAAATATCAACATTGTCTCGGTGATGTTTTATAACTGTGAATCATCAAGGAAGGCCAGAACCTCCAAAGAACAAAATTCACAAGTGTCTTCCCCCACCCCAAGTCTATGGAATAACCTAGAGGGGCTAAGTAAGCTTCAGCAGATTCCTAACAGTGAGCAAAGCTGCTCTGTCATGGGAGGAAAGTGAGTGGGAGTAGTTCACCTGCAGTGTGAGGCAGCCCAAGGGAAGAAGCATTTGACATCTGGCAGCTTCCTATGTTAACTCATTATTCTTGTTAACTGGGTGATAACCTCTTTTTTTTTTTCCTATGCTGCTGGAGGATTGGAAATACTGTGAGTACCCTCTCAGTTTTGGCAGTCTGAGACAAAGACTTGTTGGCACCATTCTAGGTTGACTGCCAACAAAGATGTGTGTGATAAGTAGGCTGAAAAACATCTCTGGGGACCTGCATGGCTGGAAAAGGAGGGGAGTGGGTTATGAAGTAAGAATCAAGGAGCATACATGGACTTCCTGATTGAGACCTCGGTATTCATCAGTGTATTTTTTTTAAATAGAATATAATATTGTAAAAGGACCCAGGTGAGGCCTCTAGTATCATTGAGTGGGTTCTCTAAGGAGGATTATTGAATGACATGGATAAACATTACAGAAAATGGGATGGTATGGAAGGATCACAGGAACGAGAATCATAGATTCAGAATTGGAAGGGACTACAGAGGCAGTTTAGTCCAGTCCTTTTACCTTAACAGATGAGGCCCAGAAAAGTCATCCAGGGTCTTACAGATAATGTGTCTGAAACAGATTTTAAACTCAAGTCTTTCTGACTGTACTCAACCCATTACACCATGGCTGCCTTTAAAAGGCACTGTAATCTGCACCCATGCCAGTGCTAATGCAAGTCTGTTAAAATACTGAAAGAATAAATGTATGTACACAGAAAAAAAATACTCAGAAAAATCACAATATATCTTACCTTTTTTGTGGCCTACTTTGTTTTCATGTACTTTCATTTTTTTTTTTTTGAAGGGGAAGGGAGGCTGGGCGAGTGGGGTGAAGTGACTCGACCAAGGTCACACGGCTAGTAAGTGTTAAGTGTCAGGTCCTCCTGACTCCAGGGCCAGTGCTTTATTCACTGCACCACCTCGCCGCCCCTACTTTCATTTTTTTAAGGGAATTTTGCTCTTCTACTCCTCATCTTTATCTAGGAAAGGAGGTGTCAGTCAATAAACATTTAGCAGTTTCCTACTATGTGCTAGGCATTGTGCTACACAATATAAAGGCAAAAGACAATCCTTTCCCTCCAGGAGCTCACGATCTAAAGGGACAGCAAAATGAAAATACCTATGTACAAATAAGCTATATGCAGGGGTCAGGCCTGCATATAGATCAGTAATAATCTTTCTAGCCGTATAAACACAAATATATTCTTGGGCCAAAATTTTCCTTACTTTTATTATCCCTTTGTATAGTCTCATATACTTTTTTTTTTTAAGCAATTGGGGTTAAATAACTTGCTCAAGGTTACACGGCCAGTTATTTCTGGGTGGGTGCTAAGTATCTGAGCCCGGATTCAATCCCCAGGTCATCCCGACACTGGAGCCGGTGCTCTTACTCGCTGTGCTACCTGGCCACCCCAGTCTCATATACTTTTGAAGGTGTTCATAATGACTTCTCTGTGTTAGTTCTCACAAGGTACCTGTGAGGAAGGCCAAAAACAGTATCCTTGTTTTATAGGTGGGGAGACTGAGGCACAGAGCAGGGAGATGATTTCTTTTAGATAACAGTAAGGAGACAAAAGTAGTATTGGATCTGAGTGCTAGTTGGTTCATAGTCCACTCCCCGGCCCAATATCCACACTCTCTCTTTTCTCACTGAGGAAGTTGGCTCAATCATCTACCAGCTGAGGCTTTCCCCCTTCATGGCTCAAGCAGGCTCACAGGTGGCTTATGCTACTAGGGAAATGAGCTAATATACTTAGACCCAATCAGCCACTGTTGCTTATCCTGAAATGCAAGACTGACGCTGCCACACATGATTCTGGACATGTGCTATTAGCCAGACCTCTGCATAGGTATGCCCTAAATTTTGGAAATACATTTTATGGAATTTCATATTTACAGGATTTTCTAGAGTGTGCCCCCAAATGTCCCTAATTTGGGCTATCCTATGCCACCTATTATATATCATTCCCTGATTCCAGGTTCAGTCTTAGATGAAGGTGGCTACATATATGAAAGAATTTGAGAAGAAGAGAAGGGAATGAGAAAAATAATTATTAAGCACCTATTATATTTAAGTACAAATACCCCAGGAGAGAGCACATATTTAAGAAGTTAATGGTTATTGCCTTTGAGGTGTTGGGCTATGGGGAAAATCCCATGGAAAAATAATATAGTATAAACCCTGGGGAAAATCTAGAAGAAACAGAGGAATCATACAAAGTGAAGTGGCAAGATAGAAAAAACAAATGCCACCGATTTCGTAAATATTCAGTGACTCAGCCCTACCCGTTCCTAATACCACTATTTTCTTCCTTTCTTTATGTTGCTGACCCATCCCTATAGCTCTTCCTATCCCCTCTCCCTTTGTCCCATTCACCCTTCCTAATACTGCTGCTATTTCCAAGGTAACGTCTAAAATCATGTGGTCATCTTCTGTTTTCACCTGCTGTTGCCACAGGCTGACAGAGATGGTGGCAGGATCTAGGGAGGTTACATGGAAGACGTAATGGAGACATTGTGCCAAAAAGAATGTGTGATCAGAACCAAGAGGGGCAAGAAAGCAGTGAGCCAGTGACCAGAAGCAGCTCAGTGAGTCAGGAAGAGAACAGTGGCAGCAGCAGTCCGGGGACAGTGGTGGCCCTGAGCCTCCATTTATAATGCCTATAGCTCAGTGCCAACAGCCCAGGCCCACCTCTTTGCTTTAGGGACAGCTCTTTATGGTTTTAAACACTTGGACACCACGAGTGGATTCCGCATACTTCGGATGTATAACCTGAGGCATCTGTTAAAACAAAGCAAAACCAAAGAAGCTGAAACTAATTCTGAGCTTTCCAAACACCTGTGAGTCAGACCAGGCAGAATCCTCCCCGTCTTCACAAGCACAGATGAGGTTGAACCTTCTGGGCATTTTAGCAGTTTACCATCTGTACAAATAACCTTTTTCTGTAATACAGAAAATCTTGTAGGAGGATGTAAAATCCAGGCACCAAGATAAGGAAACGTGTTTACACCTGCTACATCTGTTCAAGAGTTTCCAGACTCCATTACACTTTTGACTTTCAACAATTCCTTCATTGGTCATGAGCCATACTTTTAAAAGCATTCTTGCAGTTTCCCAAGCTTCACAGACACTTCATAAAATACAAGGGAAACATAACTGAAATCAAACCCCAAACTCTATTGGTCAAATCTTGAGTTTTTAGGGGCTGATGCTGCCATGGTTGTCCCTTTATCCTGGCCAGCCTAGGCTCCAAGAAATCCCTAATAAGGTGAAGTACCTCCATGGAGGAAGGCAACACATCAACAAAAGATAGCTAACATGTTTGCATCAGTGTTTGTTGAAAAGGAAAGCCTTTAAACAAATCTACTGCATTAAAACAGTAAAACAAGATCAATTTACAAAAATACAATAATGGAAGCATCCAGTCAAGAAAGCATATCTTTTTTTCTCCTCCAGAAAGTCTGTTCTCCTAACCAGCCACTTACTTGCTTTGTTAGTTGAGTAAGTCACCCCAGAATATTCAGTCAAGAGCCAAGAAAGCTGGGAGAAAGAAGTGGTGTGGCTCAATTACGTTGTTCCATGAAAGTGGGTGACTGTAGAGCAGGGTGAAGGAGCCTGGAAGTTATTGTATTCTACCCAAGAAGAGTCCCAATCTTGCCTAAGGATGGTACAAGTCACAATTTACTTGAAAGGACTTTTGAGTGGGGGTAAAGGAGGGGCAATCCATATAGTAATCATTCATTTTTTTCTGGGTATCCCCGATTCTTTCAGGAATGAGGAACTTTTGGGATTTAGATGGTCAATAAAGGTAAATATTTCATGTAATGTCTTTATGTAATTGTGAATAGTGCTAAGTCAATCAATTGACAAACATTTATTAAATACCTACTATGTACCAGGTATTATGAACCATCAGTTCTAAACCCTGATCCCAGTTTTCATGATAGGGGGAATGCAGTAGGCCTTTTGACTGAGTATAAGTTTTGCAGAACAAATCATTTTATTAAGGGGATTTGTTCTGTTTGGATTCAGTCAAAGGGCCACACTTGAGGACCTAGAGGCCACATATGGCCTTGAGGTCACAGGTTCCCCACACCTGCCTATGGGGAATTGTGTATATATAATTAATATATATATATAATAACATTGTGTATATATAATCTAGGTAGTACAGCGGATAGAGCACTGAGCTTCAAGTCAGGAAGACTCATCTTGCTGAATTCAAATCTCATCTCAGACACTAACTGTGAGGCCTTGGGCAAGTCATTTAACCCTGTTTCCTTCAGTTTCCTCATCTGTAAAATGAGCTGGAGAAAGAAATGGCAAACCATGTCAGTTTCTTGGCCAAGAAAACCCCAAATGGGATCACATATAGTCAGACAAGACTGAAAAATGACTAAACAATAACAAATGTGTACATATACATAAGCATATTCACATATATAATACTTACACAGGGCTTTACCATTCACACTGTATTGTCTGCATCTATTGTCTCATTTTAGTTTTGCCAGGACCCTGTTAGGTAGGTATGAGGAGTGATTTTTATCTCACCTATAGATAAGAAAGCTGAGGTTTAATTAGTCATCAATCAAGGTCACTTCTAGGAGCTCCAACAGGTAGCTCCGACAGGTTTTTGGGATACAAAAAGAAAGAAATAAGAGTCCCTTCCATCAAGGCACTTACATTCTGTCAGGAAACAATGAAGATACATATACGTATAAAACACATATAAAAGTGAGTTGTCCAAGGTCACATGGTCACAAAGTTGTGGGGCTGGCAATATCTTCTCATTGGGAATCTGCTATTCTTTGCACTAGACAGTGCTGCTGGCCCTAAGCACAGCTGTATCAAACTACTCTAAGATTCTATCTTAATCAGAATTTGGTTGATTAGTCAAAAGAGTGCCACATCCTTCAAGAGTCTAAGATTTCTGGGAACAAAGGACAAACCATAACCTGTGAGCTGTCCACGCTACCTGAATGGGGACCCAGCTGGCCAGTTCTAGTTGCACAACTCAGCTTCCTCTCCCCTCTCTTTCCCTCCCCTCCAGTTTATCTGAGGGTGTTCTGCTCAAAGGAAGGTACTAAAGCTACTTACTTAACTTGGGGTTTCTGGCTAGATTTCTTTCTGAGAGACCAAGCCTTAAACCCAATTCAATCTGGATCCCATGGATTGGAAAACAATAGGTCCTGGCCCAAGCACCAGTTAATGCTTGTTTTTTCGTCCCTCCTGACTCAGAGTGAATGTAAATAGTAACTGTTTCTCTTTGGTCTTCCCCTCCCAGATTGATTATTTTTTCTTCTTTTTTAAATTAAAGGGGCCTTCCCTTGACTGGCTTCTTAAAGAGGCCTATTTACTTAGTGGGTATTACCTCACTAAAAGTAAGAACCTGAAAAGACCTTTATTTAAAAGGGACCAGGTCTTTCACTGCAACCTGGGCCATCTCCAGTCATCCTGACAGATATCTGACCACTGGACCCAGAAGGCTCTGAGTGGAAAGTGATTAGCATAGCCCTCCCTCCCTTCCTCAAACCAAACTCAGTTCTAAGTCATGTCATCATCTCCCTGACATCATGGTCCTCTTTGAGAAGGAAAGAAAAACTAGAAGATTTCTTTAGCTACTTAACCCAGGTAAAGCTGTCCAGCAAATTAACCTTTTCTGATTAATTTAATTCAACAAGCATGAATTAATCACCTACTATGTGCCAGGCTTTGGGAAGACAGAGACAAAAGAGGAAACAGAGTCTCCTGGAGAAGAATTAGTACAGGCATCCTATAAGAAGCAGTACCTGAGTCTTGACAGAAGGCAGGACTTCCAAGAGGTGGAGGTAAGGAGGGAGATCATGGGAGACATCCTGTGTAAAAGTACAGAGGAAGGAGATGGAATTTCTTGTAATGATATGAGCAAGTAAGTACGTTGGGATAGAGCCTAGAGTGTGGAAAATGGAGTAATGTGAAAAAAAAATCTGGAAAAGTAGAAGGGAGCCAAACTGTGAAGGCCTTTAAATGTCAAACAAAGAAATTTATTTCTTTGAAATAAAGGTTTGAAAGCGTCAAGCCTTTCAGTTTCTAAAATTGTCTTAAAAGACAGCAAATCAGGTACCCTGAAGATTAATGTGTTTTATTTTTCCATTGAAGGACAAGTACACAGCATAGCAGTAGATTGTATAAAATTCCCCCCATTACCTATGGCATGTGACTGGTTGCAGGAAGGTCTCCACACAACATATCCTTATGATTAATTCAACTGAATCATAACAATGAATAGGGTAATTTATCCCAAGTTAGAATTCATTACAGCTTGCAGAACAGGTGAAAATGCTAAGATGCTTGAACATGGGAAACATTCCAGAAAACAAAAGTTTAGTAACAATGCCACTTTCTACTTATGTTACTTTTATTTTTTAAATTTTTTTTGCCTTTTTTTTTTGGAGGGCAATTGGGGTCAAGTGATCTGCCCATGGTCACACGGCTAGCTTTTGTGTTAAGTGTCTGAGGCCGGACCCAAACTCAGGTCCTCCTGACTCCAGGGCTCTATTTACTGCGCCACCTAGCCACCCCAGATAAATACATTTTTCTTTTAAAAGCAATTGGGGTTAAGTAACTTTCTCAGGGTTGCATGGCCAGTTATTTTGTGTGGGTGCCAAGTATCTGAGGCCGGAACCAATCCCAGGTCTCCCGATGCCGGGGCTGGCACTCTTACTCACTGCACCACCTGGCTGCCCCATACTTATGTTACTTTTAGAACAGAGGAAGTACACTATAGAAAAAAAGGGGAGGATGTCATCCATATGATAGAAGACTATTAAGCTGATTGGGACCTATTTCAACACAGCTCATTATTACATGGATTTAAATTTACAATGAGTAAATAACATTACCTAACACTGCATGGAGAAAAATCACAGTAAAGCCTACATTGTTGTTTGTCCATTTTCAAAGAGGATCAATGAAATCAGGGTGATGTTGACTTGTATATGAATTGGATGTGAGTGAGACAGAGTTGCACAAAGCTGTCAGCTTCACTCCCTCTTCCTAAGTCTTTGAAGTCTAGTGGCAGGACAAGGGTCAAGAAAACCCAGGATGAAATGAATGAAATTGGCATCTTCAACATCTGACCAAGCTCCAAGCACTCCACAGAACCTGTTTCAGCCATTTTCATGGCCCTTGGATCAAATTGTTCTCAGCAGCCCATTCCAATGGGCAAAGTCTTCACGTGGTTGAGGTAGATATTCCCCTCTAACTCATAGACAGGTATGAGGCCCATGAGTTACTGTCAACCTGATTTAACCTATCTGCCAAGGCAGTTTACCATGGTGGGGCCACTGCACATATTAAAGCTTCTTTAGAGACACAGGTAAGAATTGGGTGAATCAGGGGGACACTAAAGTTGGATGAGCAGCCCTGAAAAAGGCTAGGCAAGCCCTCACACGAGAGGTGCTAGCCCTCCATGAACATCAGTAGACCTGTAATACAGATATCTGTCTGTTCTCCAATATTCTTTATAAATAGGACCACATAGCTCATTAGTGGAAGACACTGAATCAGCTACCAGTTCTAATTCCCTTTGACCTACAGTCTTTTATCCCAAGTGTTGCTGTATTTTGTTGTTGTTTCTCTAAATCAGAACAAAAAAAATACAACAGCATTATTTCATTCGGACTCTTCTTTGTGACCAAATTTGTTCGCGGGTCTGTTTGTTATCTTTAGATCAGTTTGTACAGAGAATCGTTTTTGCCTTAGGTGGACTTGTGAGTTAAAAGAAAACAGGACACCTGATGTAACAGTACATGATCTAGTACTCACCCATTAAGTCCCTTGCCAGTAATACACAACTGAACACGGTCCAACATGCCACTCTATTTCTAGTTATCACACCTAGGAGTAGATTAGATTGCCTTCAATATAGCACACTATATTTCAATATTTTTTTTTCCATTGAAGGACAAGTACACAGCATAGCAGTAGATTATATAAAATTCCCCCCCATTACCTATGGCATGTGACTGGTTGCAGGAAGGTCTCCACACAAGATAACCTTAGAATTTTAATTTAGGTTGTTAGAGCATAGTTTTAGTTAAGTTATAACCAAAGAAGTTTAATTTTTTAAGGTGCAAAAAGTTTATTTCTTTAAACATAGCTTTTCCAATAATCTATCATGGTGACTTTGAGTTAAGTGATTATCTGCAGAAAGACACTATTTCAATACATGACATAGTGAATAGAACTCTGGAGTTGGAGTCAGGATGAATTGCATTTGAATCCTGTCTCAGGAATTTGCATGAGCTGTGAGACTGAACAAGTCATGTAATCTCTTTTAGCCTTAGTTTCTTCATCCACAAAATGGGATAATAATAGCAACTGCTTCACATAGTTTTTGTATCAACTGAGATAAAGTTGATGAAGCATTTTGCAAACCTTAAACACTTCTATAAATGTGAGCTAGTATTACTATCATTATTGTTTCCCAAGAATAACATAAGGAAAGTCAGTATTGGTTATCTTAAAACAGTCTTTATCTCACTTTTTCATTCATATGCTCAAAACCTTTTGAAGTGGCTCCAGATACAAATAAGCATTTATTTAGTACCTACTTTGCACCATGTGCTATAACAGGCACTGGGAATGCAAGGACAATAACGCAAAAATTCCTGCCCTTGAGAAGCTTACATTCTATGGGGCGGAAACAACATGAACAGAAATAAATGAATGATATACAAAGGGAATTCAGAGTCATTTTAGCATGATGACATATGCCATACCTCAAATACCCCTGGGCAATCACTTCACAGAACTGAAATGAAAAAGAGCTCAGAAGCCCATGATTCAGATATGATGTATGCAGTTAATTCTCTAGTAATATTTGCAGAAATATATTCAGATATAATTTAGTTCCATCCTGGGTCCTGTCCAACCCAAACAATCCAATGCTTCTCTTCTCAAAAATTATATAAGGCTACCTACATGAGATTTTAGAGTACATTAGATCTAATCCTGCATTTTATAGATGAAGAATTTAAGGATGAGGGAGATTAAGTGCTTCGCCTCAGGTCACATGGCTACTTAGGGCCTGAGGGAGGATTATACCAACTGTATGGAGTTGGGTCTTCAACTCTGGCCGGCACTGTCTGAGATAAACCTGTGTTTCCCCTGTTTGCCTGGAATATAGGGAGTCAACTAATCATTGTCTCATGGGGAGTCACTAAAGCAAGTGTCAGGTACCCAGCAGAGAGGTATTGTTGCCCCAAGAACTTAAAAGTAAGTGCTTAGATTTCTTTATTTTATTATTTTTAAAAAAATTTAATTTTTAAAAAATTTTTATTTTTTAAGCAATTGGGGCTAAGTAACTTGCTCAAGGTTACACAGCCAGTTATTTTGTGTGGGTGCCAAGTATCTGAGGCTGGAACCGATCCTGGGCCTCCTGACACCAGGGCCGGCACTCTTACTCACTGTGCCACCTGGCCGCCCCTAGTGCTTAGATTTCTAAAGATGCTGAATACCACCCCCATTAACTTATTCAATGTGACAGAAAGTCAGAGAGCTTCCTCCATGGTAATGTTGCTGCCCTGATAACTCAACTTAGTCCTTTCCCCCATCCTACCTTCTACCACACTTCCACTGAACTATCTCTTCCAGAAACAGAAACTAGGAGGAGCTCAGAATGCCATTCATCAGACATGCTTTAGAACAATGGCATCAAATTCAAATAGAAATGGGACTACAAACCATATATAACAATCTCTGGGGGCCACGTATTGGCTTTGTTTTAAAATATACCATTATTTGTGTTTCATTGTATTCTTATTTACATTGTTAAATATTTCATATTTTAATCTGATTTGAGTGGAAATGAGCATTGTTGCAGGTTATGTGTTTGATACCTCTACTGTACAAGAGAGATGCCTTTCCATCCTATTTGTATGTGTTTAATACAATTTGAGTAGGGATTAAGGGTGGTGGATAGAACTAACCACCAAGTCAAGAGCTCCTACCTTTATACACAGTTTTTCTCCCCCCAGATTCCAATGGCCAGTTGGGGTTTCCAGCTCTTTCCTTGTCATCGACCATATTAACTCTCTTGTTCTCTCTGTTTCCCTCATACAACCAGCCAAACTACCCTCACACCAGTCTCCACTCTTAACTTCACCACTAGACGCAATGAGAACCACCCTCACCACCATCTCTGACTCTCCTCCATGTTCCTGGATGAGCACTCCCAGGCCCCTTGATCAACCTTGAAAGAATCCACCACAGCCTCAAGGCTCCTTCTGATGCTCTTCAATATCACATTGGGAAATTTTAAGTACCTTCACTCCCAACCAGCACATTGGCTTCTCCCTTTTCCTCTCTCAGCCCCCAAGTGCCCCAAGATCCTAAAATAATCCCTTCTTCAAAACAGAATCTCCCTTTTTCTTTTCAAGGAAGGACAGTCACCAATCTGTTTAAAGGTCCTCAGAAGGGAAAGTAACATTTTCTGAGATACATAGGAAAAGAGTGACAATTTCTTTGGAGGTTGATGCTTGTTTGGAGGTTCTAATTGCTCTACTGCTTCCTCCTTCTCTCTATTGGTGGAGGACCAACCCTACCTTTCCTAGGACCTCTCCATTTGCCAAGATCTACCCCCTCCAGATGGAAGCTTGAATATGAAGTTCTTACCCCGTGGCGTTTCCTCTTTACTCTCAGACATAAGGTTGCCACAACACTCAGAATAAGAAGGGGGTTGGTTATCTGCTCTTCCTCACAATAGCGCCTTCTCTGTTAGTGATGTCATTGAAAGCAGAGACTATGTTTTAGCCCTTCTTTGTATTCCTAGCACTTAGCAAATTATATGATAGCTAGAAGCTGCTTAATATTTGTTGACTTATCAATGGGTCCTCTGGCCTCTTTTATTAGATGACATTGGACTCTGGCTCCTATTGTTGAAGTCATCCAGCCTTTGCTTGAAGACCTCTAGCAAAGGGGAACTCACTATCCAAAGCAATCCATGCCAGGTATAATATTTAAGAAATTTTATGAAATATCCTCTCAATTTTAGTCCTACTCCCTCTAAGATTTCCCTGACTTTTCCATCTACTATGAGTTTTCCTTTCTTTGAACTTCTGGGATATTTACTGTCTGTTTTTCTCATTTACTAATAACTAGATCTGTCCAAAGGTAAAGTAGATTACCATGGATAGTAGTGAGTTCCCCTTCACTAGAGGTCCACAAATGGCTGTATGACAGCTGGGCAAGTTTGTTATAGAGAGGATTCTTGTCCAAATATAGATTGGAATAAATTGCCTCTGAGAGTTTGTGACTCTTTGTTGTCGTTCAGTCATTTTTTTAGGCATGTCCAACTCTTGGGGTTTTCTGGAAAAAGATACTGGAATGGTTTGCCATTTCATTTCCTCTCCAATTTATTTTACAGGTGAGGAACTGAGGCAAAGAGGATTAAGTGCCTGGTCCAGGGTCTTACAGCTAATAAGTGTCTGAGACTTGAATAAGTGTCTGAGATTTGAACTCAGAAAAATGAGTCCTCCTTATTCCAAGCCTAGTACTCTATCCATTGGACAGCCTAGCTCCCTTTGTGATTTTGTAACAGGTACAAAATAGAAGGGAGGGTTGGGACATGCTGCTCTGTATTTTTTTAAATCCATGTCTTAAGGCTATTAATTCCCAAAGGTCTCATACTACTTTTGTATTCCCCAAAATATGCTGAATTGAATAAAAATATTTGCGTCTACTATTTATTCATAATTATTCAGGTGTAAGGAAATGGAACACAGGAAATGGAACACAGGATGGGTAAATGTTGATAAGGATAGGAATGAATGGTCTACAGCTTGGATGGCTGCCTAAAAAAGACTATCTTAGGCAGAATGCTACATTGTCAATCAGTGAAGACAAAGTGACCAGGAGTAGCCAGTTAGCCTATCCAGTGGAGCAGATGGAATGTTGTAATGTTAATGAGATTTAAGATCTTCCCCATCCATTATTAGGCCTCAGTGGAGCCCATTAAGGGAAGCTTTTAGGGGAGGCTTGCTGGTGGGAAGGCTTTCACACCTTTTGCTATTTTCTAATTAGGTACTGAGTCAGGAGGGTTATAATGCCTTCTGGCTCTGAGAAGTATATATACTCTGAGTTGGCATTTTGCTTTGGGGCTTTACTTATGAGAAGGATCTTCTGTTTCCTGGTTGAAATTCTGAGTGGTCATATGTTCAGAGCTCCCCACCTGCTCAGATGTAAAGACTCCCTTGATCCAGGGATGTATGTAAAGTATGTAATGGATTCAGGGAGTCAGAGCCCCATCTGTTGGTCTTTATTTCTCTGCTTGTACTTTCTATTTTCTCTGAAGTTCAGGGTGCTGACTTTTCCCCTGACCTAATGAATGTAATTCAAAAAGATTGCTGACCCCCCTTTTCTAGTAAAGCAGATCTAGGAACCTGTGCTAGCAGCCATCCTGGGTATGTCAGTGGGGTTGCCACTACAAATGTTGATCATGGGGTCAGAAGATCAAGGTTCCACTCTGCCACGTATGAGCTAAGTGACTTTGGCCAAGTGATAGTTTCTTTCTCCATAAAATAAGGAAGCAGTTCTAGATAATATTGATGGACCCTTGCAGTTCTAACACTCTATAATATGATTCATCAATCATAGATCATAATTCCCAGCTAGAATGGGCTTTAGTGTTTTTTGTTATTGTTCAGTTGTTTCAGATTCTTCATGACCCTATTTGGGGTTTTCTTGGTCAAGATACTGGAGTGCTTTGCTATTTCCTTCCCATTTTACAGATGAGGAAACTGAAGCAAATGGGGTTACCTGACTTGCTCAGGGTCACAAAGCTACTCAGTGTCTGAGACCAGATTGAAATTCAGGAAGATGAATCTTCATGACTCCAGGCCTGGCATTCCATTCAGTAGGCCACCTAGCTGCATGAAGCCTTTGAGCTCTAACAGTCTATGTCTGATACAACTCATTGATCATAGGTCATAAATTTCTAGCTAGAAAAGAGCTTAGTGTCTACTTCCCTCCCTTTCCATCAGAAATAATCGAGGCACACTAGAAACAGCAACTACTATCAACTGAGTTACTATTTGTTGGTTGTTTGTTTTTAGTATAACTCAATTTAAAAAGAAAACAGAGGTTTTAAATTAAAATGTAAAAAATAAAAACCACTTCTAAACCTGACATTGGCCCTCTTTTCAAAGAATAACAAGTGAGGGGAAAAACAAACAAACCGGATTATTGGTTTCTGAAACAAAGCAAATAAGTTTTTAAAAAGAAGAGAGAAGGGGTTACTTGAATAAAAATAAGCTACAATCATGACCATAAAGAATCTTAGAGCTAAATGGAAACCATTTTTTAAAGTTGTATCTTAAATAACAAGCAAGACACTTCATTTGAAAAAAAAAATGAAAGGACAAGTATTCAAACATAGATATAATGAGTACTTAACAAAACTATGTAGGCACATCTTGCAAAATCTTACATATTGAGTTACAAGTATTTATTTACATCAAATGTATGTACTGCCCACCTGTGGTTTCTTGATTTAGCATAGGCAGTTGTCCATGAATATGTGCAGATATGTGGCTTAGACTCACCAACAGGCACTGAATCCCCCTACCAAGTAAAAAGAAAAATCCAAAGCAGCATTTTCCTCCGTTATAATCTGTGGCCTCTCAGCATCCTCCCCCAAAAGATGAAGACATTAGGCTAAATATTGTTCCTTAGAGTCTTTTTCCAGCTTGATCATTCTCTATTTTTTTTAATTTATCTCTTGCAAAGTCATTATATGATTGCTTCTCCAAATCCATTCTACTAGTGCTTAAATGTAGCATGAGTAAATCACATTCGCTGAAACCGAATAGAGAAAAAAGTACAATGACTCTATAAGAGATATATCAGTCCTGCTCCCCAACACCCCTAATAAATAAGGTCACATGATTTGTTATACAGAGAATCAAAGTAACCTGTAACTCTAACAAATCCCCCCTAAGCAGGACAGAAAATGCTACAGAAAAATCTTAATATTGGGCAATTCACTTCACCTTGTTTGCCTCGGTTTCTTCATCTGTAAAACGAGCTGGAGCAAATTGCTCCATTATCCTTGCTAAGAAAACCCCAAACGGGGTCATGAAGAGCCTGACCTGACTGAAATGACTCAATAACAAAAAAAAAAGTTGGGAGGGGGGAGGAAAGGAAGGATGAGAAAATTTGGAACTCAAAAACTTGTGGAACTGAACGTTGTAGACTAAAAATAAATAAATTTAAAAGGAAAAAAAACAACAACAACAAATTAATGGGAGGTTTAGAAACTGGTCTGTGAGCTGGTGGAAAGAAGGCAACCTATAGCCTTCCTCACAAGGCAATGGCTCACTGTTTTATGATTCTTATATCAATGCAACGAGTCACAGAATCACAAAACATTCAAGTTGAAAGAGATCTCAGAGTTCATTTAGCTCAATCTCTATCTAAAAAGGAAGGACTTCTAAAAGAGCTCTCAAAATTGGCCATCCATAAAGCCTTTAATAGATCTAGCAATATGGAATTACCACCTCCTGAAGTGTCTTGTTCTCCTTTTGAACAATTCTCTCTGTTAACAATAACAACAGCAATAGTGACTAGCATTTACGTAGTGCTTTAAGATTTGCAAAGCATTTTGCAAATAACTAATTTTATCCTCCAAAACCCCCCTGGAAAGTAAGCACTCCTATTGCCCCCATTTTATATATGCAGAAACTAAGACAGGTGGGGTTAAGTGACTTGCCTAGGGTCATACAGCTAGAATTCAGATTTGAATTCTGGTCTTCCTAACTGCCTGTCGAGAGCTGCCTAACTAACTTGTGAGGGAATTTTTCTTGACATTGGGCCTTCATCTGACTCTGCTCCTACTTCTACTTTCTTGGATCTGAGCAGAACTAATCAAATCCTTCTTCAAGATGACCACCTCAAAGCTCTTCCAATACTCAAAGTCAACTTATACTTCACATATCTTTTTTAGGGCAAAGATCCTTAATTCTTTCAAGTAATACTAATAAAGCAGATCACAAGTCCCTTCACATTCCTGGTTTTACTCCTCCAATTTTTATTTTTTTTCCCCTAAATTATAAGTGCCCAGAACTCAATGCAATACTTCAGATGCAAACTCATTACCACAAAGTACAATCAGTGTAATGCTTCCCTCATTCTGTATAAGGTGGTTACTTATACAGCCTAAGATTCCTCAATTTTCTCCATTATCATTTTGTACTATGTATTCATACTAAACATGCAATCCACTGATATTCTTAGGTCTTTTTTTTAACTTTTTGGATAAACATATTGCCTCATCACACATGCTCTATCCTGTACTTATGTAATTGTTCCTTTGAATCCAAGAATGAGACTGTATATTGATATTAATTATATTTCTCTTTTTCAGATTCAGCCCAATGTTCTAGATCATCATGATCTTTATGAATTCTGACCCTGAAAAGAATACTTTGCAACTTTTTTGAGACCCAGTTATCTGGGAATATCATCACCAAATAAGGTCTTAACATAGATGTTACTAATAGTTTACTTCAGCTCATCCAAGTTCATGACATTTTTACCTCGTCACAGGAGATTGTTTTGGACATGATGATATTAGGGACTAGAAATCTACCCAGCTCAGTGTAGCAGCAAGCACCCCAGCATCCCCAGGGTGGCTGCCAACATAGGTTCTTAGATCTGCTTTGCTAAAGGAAAGCAACTCAAAATGGGTTAACAAGCTTACTTTAATCAATCAAACATATATCATTTACCTAGTTCAGGGGAAAAAGGTCAGCACCCCGAACTTCGGAGCATATAGACAGAAGCTACAAGACAGAGAAACAGATAAAGCAGACAGGCTTCCAAACTGTCCAACCATTACATCCATACCAAATCACAGTTACCAGAGAGAGAAGCATCAACATCTGGGTTTTCAAAGCTGGGGGGCTTGACAATGGCTGCCCAGAGTATCATCTGGTCAAATCACACAACACTTCTCAAAGTGAGCCCCAAAGCAAAGCCTCACATCAGGGACTATATAGCCTTCTCCAGGGTCAGAGAATGTAACCACCCTCTTGACCCACTGCCCAATCACACAGCATCAAGGTGTGGGCATTCCTGAAAACCAAGCCTCCTGCCACAGGATCCATGTAACCACATTCAGCCTATTGGGGGCAGAATATATTTTCAAATCAAGGAAGGTTCTCCAAGTCTCTCAAGTCTATCAAAGGGTCTAGGGGCAGGGAAGATCTTTAAATTTGCATTTTCATTACACTCAGCTAAAGTTGGATTTGAATTTGTAAGTGATAAAAACAAAAGGGGCTGGTCCAGATCTATGTCTTATTCAAGAAGCACTGTTCTAATCTGTTTTATCACTTATTGGGTGACATTAGAAAAAACAGATTTTGCTTGCCAAACATCTGAAATTGGGTTGAATGATTGGGAGTTGGGTTGAAAGTCTAAGGAGAAAAATTTCCAATATAGTCCATTTACCCAAAGATAAACTGGTAGAAGAAGTAGGAAGTACTGGGAGAAAATATATAGTCATGTGATGAAACTACTGGGTGCACATTCACCTAAAATTCCATCATTTAAAAGATGAGATTAAAAATGAGATATAGAAATGAAGTGACTGACCCAAGGTCATGCAGTATGTTACTGAATTGCTCTCCAGACCATCAAACTACCTGTCAGTTACTGATTTGCCACGCATACTGACAACTATGCTTTATAATGAACAACCCAATCAACAGTTACTTCCTTCCCTCCATTCACATCCACATCTAAAATTCAGAGTAAATACTCTTTTTTTGTTTTGGTTATTTAGCCTTCAATTTCTTCTTGTTTCCCTATATGGATAGAGGAGTGAATTATCTCAGCTACATTTTCTTTACTTAGGCAGCCTGCTATTAAGAATCTGATTGCAGAGACACTTTTTGAATAGAAATTCTTTTCCTATTTATTATATGCTCCAGTTATATTTCCCTATCCATTTGATTATTAATATTTGAGAAAATTAAATCAAGACCAAGTTTACTTCTTAGGATTTGGGGACGAGTAACTTCTAATACTCACTGATAATAACTTTTGAAACTCAATTTCCTCATGCATGAAGCAAGAATGTACCTATTATTTTGTTAGCAAAAAACAGTTTGAAATTCTACAACGAAAACCATATGGAATGTGAACATATACCCTTATAAGATGCTCTGTAAATCAACCAGACTGACATAAGCTAATCTTAGTTGTTCTATTAGGGCTCTTGCAAGCCAAAGCAGAAGTCAGGAATCCTTGAGAAGTCTAATTGACTCAAACTACTTGCAATTCTTCCTACAGGTTGTATTATACTAACTCTTGACTTCATGGAAATATCTTAGAATTTGCACAGCATGTACTTTGAGTCTCCAAATGAGATATAATATTATAAAATTTGGATACCAAGTGATTTAAATCAGACACATGACAGAAACAATTGTAGTAGATAACACAAATGAGACAAGATATAACTATGACAGTTCATTAGGTGTCTTTCTATTCCCACTGCTTAGCTCAACGCCCATAGTAGGTGCTTATAAATGCTGAGTAACATTATAATAATGGTTGTTAGATATATATAACAGATATGAAGTGATAAATGAGATGTTGTTGTGTTAGTTCAGTTAATACACAACTGTAAAGGATGTGCTTGGAGAGAAAAATATTACTAAACATATTATTAAATATATTATATTATTAGTATAGTAAATATTATTAGACTAAGACAATACAGAAGAGATACAACTATTGTGGTTGTAGTAGTTGGCCAGATATATGCTAGTAAATGTTTAATAACACCCCCCTCCAATAAATGTATACATGACATACTTTTAAGTTTGATCTCTTTTATTACCATTTTTCTATCATGTCCTTAAGCCTAGATAGTCAACAAAACAATAAATCAAGCCCTGATTTGTATTGTTTGCCAATTACCAAAGTGTAAGTGCTCATAATGAAAATTTAATAATCAGTTCTCCTGAGCACACCCATGATAGTTACACAAATGAGAAATTACTCTAAGCATTGTATTAGTTGACACAGATGAAATACATGAACAGGAAGGTTGTAGTCTGTGACACAGATGATGACACAGATATATAATGAGTAATAAAAAAATGAGACATTACTATTACGTTAGTACCAGGTGACACAGATGTAAATCTACTACAGTAATTTTTACTCTGTGACACAGTCGAGATACATGATTGACATACTATTATACTTAGCAACACAAATGAATACCATTAATTTTTTTTCTTGGGTGGTTCCCACCCTCCAACACAATGCCAAATGTCAACACTGTCTCCTGTTATTTTTTTTTTTTAATTTTGTAATTAAATTATTTCTCAAACATAGCGAAGAAACCTATTCTAAATGCACATATGGTTCTGCCTGCTAACAAGGTTAAGCATTTTGGCTGCCACTATACATATATTTAAATATGATTTCTTCTTCCTTGATTCAAAAGTTACCAGTATCCATTAGGTTGCACTAAGACAGATTTGGCTATGCAGCACACATTCTGAATTTGTCAGACTTTGAAGATCCATTTGTGTCTTCAAATAGTCTGCTCATTAAGATCTTTTGTTGGAATCCCTATTTGTGGAAACAATTTCATTATTTCATAGGGGATTTTTGGCCTGAATATTTTGAAGTGGGGGGCAGATGGCCCAGACCTGTGATTTCATCCATATAGGATAGATGGATTTCTTGCATGAAAATTCCTTCTACTAATGGAAATTGGTCTATAATTTGTACTTGTAGTAGCAAGGGGGCCCTGAGAGGTTAACTGACTTGTCACATAGTCACATACAAGCCATATCCAAGGCAGGCTTTGAATCTAGGCCTTCCTGACCCTGTGATAATCTTCTCTTCTGCTATGGCAACCTGTTCCTGCTATACCATATAAATGAAGGGGGGCGGGAATGAGAGAAAGAGACACAGAGAGATGGAGAAAAAGAACCAGAGACAGTTGGGCAGAGAGATACAGACAGAGAGAGAAAAAGAGAAGAAATACAGGTTAGATGGACAGAGGGGGAGAAAGAGAGACAGACAGACAGAGACAGAGACACAGAGACAGGGAAAAACAGAGAAGACTTACAGAGACAGATGGACAGGAGAGAGAGGAGGTGATCATAAACTCTGTGACATAGACCCTGTGGACCCTTCTGCCATGTTACTGAAACTCATTGATCCCTTCTCAGGATAATTTTATAAATTCATAAAATAAAATATATAAGTTCATTGCAAGTTCATTGACTACTGAAATCTACTTATGGATTCTTAAAGAGTTCATAAGTCCCAGGTTAAGAAACTCTGAGATGGATAGATATGGATAGACAGACAGACAAACAGACAGAGACAGATAGGTAGATAGATATTGATAGATGGATAGATAGATAGATAGATAGATGATAGATAGATAGATAGATAGATAGATAGATAGATAGATAGATAGATAGATAGATAGATAGATAGATGATAATCATTTCGGAATAAAGTAAAATAAAAAAAATAAAGTAACTTTTCTTTGAGCAATGCTTTCCATTAAAATCTTACAAAGAATTTTACTCCTAAATACACTTCAGTTCTGATTATAATAATAAACATAAATGACTATTGCAAAATTATTTATAATCTGTGGCAATAGTAGCAGAAGAATGATTAGCTTTTGCCATTTTACCTGAGAGACTTTATGTAATTCTCTTTCTGTCCTTCTTCAAAGAGCCAATAAAATGCCCTCACATTAATCTAGTAGAATCTCTGATTTAGGACAAAACTAAAAGCACTGGAGATATATTTAATTTATTGCTACAGTCTTGCCTCAATTTTCAAAATTCACTTATTTGGAATGGGCTTATGGTCCTTTATGCCTATCTTTCCCATTAGGAAATCCTAAGCTTATCCAAAGCCTTAATATCTGAAATAATTTAATGTCTCACATTCCATTTGGGTAATTGTTAGATGGTAATGACTTGTCATATGTTTAATGTGCTTTCCAGATTGAAAGTCATTTAAACGTCTATGTCTTAGGGCCAACAATTTCCAAAGGTGATCACCCTAGTTTAGCCTGCCGCTTTGCACTAGCGTCCCTCGTGCACAGAAGGGCCCGTTGGTTTGCACAATGGATAATGAGGAACCTAAGTACCATTTTACATGTGCCATTTCTCATTTTGTAAGAGAAAATGTGCATGGGCGTGCAAGTGCACATTCTAGGCTCATTGTTCATGGGCAATAGATTTTGTGAATTTACTTTCAAAAAAGGAGTTCTGTTATTATTGGTGTATATACACCCGGTGGCCCTATGAAGCTGAGTGAATAAATATCTTATCAATGAGAATAATCAATGCCTTCAATCTGGGTAATCTAGCCCCAACTTTTTCTCTTTAATGACAATTTCTATGCCATTTTGGGTTAGGGGTGAGGGGATGGTTTTTCTGGATAGCTATTCTGATATATTATTTTACATGTGCTATCCCTAGTCTATTATTGTGTGTGTGTGTATGTGTATGTTTTCTACTCTACTATTAAATGCATAGGGTATGGGCGGGTATTTCTGGGCTGAGTGCATATGTAAGAAATTTCATCTAGAATATTTGTATATTGATGTTTTATTTTAGCAGAATGTTCTGTCTACATGATCCAGAACTCTGAAATTCTCTCTGATCACAACCTTCAATTTTTCCATTTTTCCCTCTGTTCACTCCTCCTAAACCTATCTTCATTCTCACCTTGCCTTTTAGTCCCTCTCTGCCATATCTGTTCGCCTAGTCCATATCCCCTATTCTGGTTCTACTTTCTTCCCTTTGCAGTCTTGACTACATGGTTGACCAGTTCTAATGTAACTTGTCCTCTTCCCTTGAATTCCTTGACAAAGCCTAATCCTGAATACTCCTGCATCTGTTTTCTTCACTCCCCTTCTCAAATTGCTGAGTATTTCTGAATAATGTCATATCTACTAAGATAACCACAAATTTAGGATCTTTAATAGCCATGCAGAGGCACAGTGGATAGAGGGCTGGCTTCAAAGTCAGGAAGGCCTTGATTTGAGGCTTGCCTCTGACATGCACTTCATGTTTGACCCTGAACAATTCACAACATCTAAGACTGTGTTTTCAGAGCAGATGCCAATTTGCCTTAGTAGAAACAAATCTTCATCAGAAATTCCCTATACTGATGAAATCAGGAGTTCAGTATGAAAATAAACAAACAACAACAAAAAAAAACCCTCAACTGGCCCTTTACTATGACGCAATATTCCTTTCCTTCTTTCTGGGTTGATCCTCAGATGGTTCTCTCTACAACTGCCATTTCAAACCTTGTTTTCTTTCCGACATTCCTCCCACTCAGAGAAATCAAACTTGTAGAATCTTTACTGAGAAAATGGAGAGTACTTATCCCTTCCTCTTCTACCCTACTCCATAACTCAAAGTCTTTCTCTAACATACTCCAATCTGTTAGGAGGTGGTCATTCTCTTTATCAAGGCCAGCTCCCCTTTCAAATGAAATAAATAACAGACAGGGCCAGGGCGGCTAGGTGGCCCAGTGAATAGAGCCCCAGCCCTGGAGTTAGCAGGACCTGAGTTCAAATCCGGCCTCAGACACTTGACACACTTACTAGCCATGTGACTATGGGCAGGTCACTTAGCCCCAATTGCCCTCCAAAAAGCAAAAAAAAAAAAAAATAATAGACAGGGTTTTGCAAACCTTAAATTTCTATATGAATACTAGTTATTGTTGTTTTTGTTAATAATTTTAATTACTTGTGCTCTTGATATGAACCCTTCCAGGAGCTGCCCCCTTTAAATAGTTCACTCTTTTTCTCTCCTTATTCATCTCTCTTTATCCATGGGTTCCCTTCTCTTGTTTCCTACAAACATTTCAAAGTCTCAGCCTAAAAGAACAACCGCAAAACACCAACCCTTTACTTGATGCCCTCAAGCAATTATTCTATCCTCTTATTCCCTTCAAGTCCAGTTTCCTAGGATAGCTCATAGATGTTTATTGTCTTCATTTCTTTGCCTCCCTTGTACTTCACAGTTCTTTGCAATGTAACTTCCTACACTACCACTCAAGTGAAATGGCTTTCTCCATGGTTTTCTGAACTTTGTCCTCATAATATTTTACTTCTTCACGTTTTGACACTGTTGATCAACCTCTCCTTCTGGATAGTCTCTCTTCCCTTGACTGCTATAACTATTTTTTCTTGCTTCTTCTACCTCTCTGACCATGGCTTCCTAGGCTCCTTTGCTTGATCATCAACCATCTCTTATCCATTATGTGTGAATTTCCTCTCAAAGGTCTTTTGTAGTTCTCCTTCTTTCTCTCTCCCCTCTTTCCAATCCATCCTCTACTTAGTAGCCAATATGATTTTACTAAAGCTCAGTTCACCCATATCAAACCCCACCCCCTTAATAAACTTCGGTGGTTCCCTATTGCCTCCAGGGTCAAATACAAAATGCTCCATTTAGCATTTAAATCCCTTTGCAATCTGTCTGCTTCCTATCTTTTCAGTCTTTTTACATTCCTACTCTATGATCCAGCTACACTGTTCTAATTGCTTTTCTTCACATATGATACTCAATCTCCAGACTGCGGAGATTCTTTTTTCTTTTTGTGTACTTTCTTTAGATTTTACTTTCTGTATCCCATGGCCAGGATGCTTTCTACCTCCTCATCTCCCATTTCTTTCTTCTTCCACTTTGTCCAAGACTCAGCTCATGAAATTAAAAAAAAAAAGGTTTTGTACAAGTAAAACAAAATATAGCCAAGATTAGAAGGAAAGCAGAAAATTGTAGAAAAAATTTGTAGACAATTTAATCAGATAAAGGTCTGAGATCTAAAATATATAAAGAGTTTTGCTAAATCTATAAGAATATGAGCCATTTCCCAATTGATAAATGGTCAAAGGATTTAACAGGCAATTTCCAATGAACAAATAAAAACTATTTATAGTCATATAAAAATGCTCTAAATCAGACCTGCCCAATTCATAAACTTCTTTGACTTGCAGATAGGTTAGACTTGAGACAGACTGACAATGGTTGGTTGCTGTGGGTCACATGACAACATGACAAACAGGAGCGTGCTTAGTGGCAATCCAATATTTTTCACAGGCTGCCCTCTGATGGGTTTAAAGTAGTCCATGGGTCATATGTTGTGCAGGCCTGCTCTGAGTCATTATCGATTAAAGAAATGCAGATTAAAACAACCTTGAGATATCACTTTACACCTCCCAGATTGGCTAAAATGATAGAAGGAGAAAGTGACAAATATTGGAAAAGATGTGGGAAAATTGAGATGCTAATTCATTGTTGGTAGAATTGCAAGATGATTCAACCATTTTGGAGAGCAATCTGAATTATGCCCCAAAAGTTAGTAAACTGCCTATACCCATTAACCTATCAATACCACTACTTTGTCTATTTCTAAAACTGATTAGCGAAAAAGGAAAAAAAGTGCCCAAATGTTCTACAAAGGTTTATAGCAGCTCTCTTTATGGTGGCAAAGAACTGGAAATTGTAGGAATGCCCATCAATTGGGGAATGACTGAACAAGTTATGGTAGCTGAGTGTGATGGTATGTGAAATAATGAGCTCAATGATTTTATTAAAACATAGAATGACTTGCATGAAATAATAAAGAGAGAAATGAACAGAACCAAGAGAACATTCTATACAATAACAGGAATATTGTTTTAAAAACTTTAAGCAAATAAGTTATTTTGCTATTATAAATACACCAATTAGCTATAAAGGCGATATGAAGAAAGATGCTATCTGCTTCCAGAGAAAGAACTGATAAATAGAAGTGTGTATAAAATAATTTTACATATATATCTATATAGGGGTATATGTGTATATGTGCATATATATGTGTGTATATATGTATGTGTGTGTGTGTGTCCACACACACATCTATTTGTGCGTAATCTTTAGGGAGAGAGGAGGGAAGAAAAAAAGAAAATAATTTACATGATAATTTTATTGTATATTTTAAATGAGTAGTAAGTTGTGCATAGTGGATTTGCAGTTTCATGTACAATCATCTTTATTGTACTGTGTTATGGTAATGTTTGTTTTATTCCACAAATTAGAAATAAAATTAAATAATAAATAAAATAGATAAATAAAAATAAAATTAATAAAAAAGAAATTTAAAAAGAAAAAGAAGCTCAAACTTTATCACCTGCAGGAACTCCATGCCTTCCTTCTTCTACTTACCTTGTATCTTCTACTTTTATTGTATGTATTTTCTATCATAAATAGATATGTGTGTTTGAATGTTGTAAATTCCCCCTTCCGCTCTGCCACACATAGCAAGATTGAAGACAGAGACCATGATTTATTTGCTTTTCTTCATATTCCTAGCACTTAGTACAGTTCCTGGAACATAGTAAATGCTTAATAAAGGTACTGACTGACAAACCCTTTTATTTTTCTCCCCGCTTTCAACCTTGCTGACCCCCATCAGCTTTCATGGCTTCAGCTGTCTTGTCTATGCAGCTGATGCCAAGATCTAGGCCTAAAATTCACACCTGAATTACAGTCCTATATTGTCCACTATCTGTCCGGCATCTCTACCTTTATATCCCATAGCAGACTAATCAACCTTTCTATATAGAAAATGGAACTTACTGTATTTTTCCACAAATTTCTCTATTTGTCTTGAGAGAATCATGATCCTTCCAATCATCCATATTCACTGCCTTGGAGTCATACCTGTCTTTTCCCCTTTCCTTATACACTGAATCCAGTAAGTTGCTAAGTCATGGAATTCTACATCTCTCACATTCTTTACCTTCTGTCACATCAACCACCAACTCCCCTACTTCATGCAGGACTTCATCACTTCTCACATGGATCATTACAATAGCCTCCTACACAGTCTCTCTTATTTCAATCCCTTTCCTTTGTCATCCATCCTCCATACAATGTCCAAATTTATATATATGTTTTTTTTTTAAAGCAATCAGGGTTAAGTAACTTGCTCAAGGTTACACGGCCAGTTATTTCTGGGTGTGGTGCTGAGTATCTGAGCCCAGATTTGTCAGGTCATCCTGACACTGGAGCTGGTGCTCTTAGTCGCTGTGCTACCTGGCCACCCGTGTTTATATATATATATATATATATATATATGTTTTTAAATGGTCTTATCAGTCACCTCTCTCCCAATCAAATATTTTCAGTGGTTTCCTATGATCTCTGGGTTAAAATACAAACTTCTTAACCTAACGTTTCAAGCTCTCCACAACATCTCTTCCACCTGCCTTTCCAAACTTAATTCACATTCCCTTCATATGTTCCATGTTCCAGCTAGACTAGCTTCTTAACTGATCTCTGAACTGAACATCTCTCTGATTATGTTTAGGCTGTCTCCTATGCCTGAAATAACTCTTTCTGTTTAGAATTCCGAGATTCCTTTAAGTATTGGCTCAGGTACAACCTCCTTTATGAAGCTTTTATCAATCTAGAGCCACAAGCTCAGGGTTAGTGTTGATTTTTCTTTCCCCCACACCTTATCATAGACAATCAGAACCCCAACATGACCAGTTTTGCCTCCATAATAACTCTCATACCCTTTGCCATCTTTCTACTCATATGGACATCACCCCAAGTTATACCTCTTGCCTGTACTGTTCTAACAACCACTTAATGGGGCAACCTGCTTCCAATATCTTCTCTCTCCAATCCATCCTCCACTCAACTGCCAAAATCATTTTCCCAAAGCAGATATGAACATGTCTTTCCTGTTCCAGAAGCTTCAGATGCTCTGGAGTATAACTGGATAAAACACAATTTTCATTCTTTCTAATTTAGATATTTTCATAATTGGTTATATTTCAAAGCTAAAACTTATTATTTCATGCACTCTATTTTTTTCCCATTTTATTTAAAACTTGTTTGTGTCTCTTGTTTATATCACCTCTATTTCTGGTTAGGGGGAAACCATTCATTCCCCTTTCCCTACTCAGGGAACCATTTCTTTTAACAAAGAATACAAAAAGGGAAAGAAGGTTTGAAATGATCTATTTTATAAAAATAAATTTAACTACTGGTATTTTAAATGGGAGGCCTTCGTATAAAGATCAGTGAAATGTCATAGTACTAGAAGCCCTGAATCATAACAATATTCACATTCTTGCTATAAATGAAACCTGTAGACATAGAAATGTTACAGTTTAATGGCAGGATGACTCATGGGTTCTCCTTGGAGTGACAAGCCAAAGAATGTGAATGTGCTTATACTATGGACACAAAGAAAACAAGAAAAATCATGTCAGGGGAAAAGTGGTAATCTTTTTTTTTTATTTTTGGAGGGGCAAGGCAGGGCAATTGGGGTTAAGTGACTTGCCCAAGGTCACATGGCTAGTTTTGTGTTAAGTATCTGAGGCTAGATTTGAACTCAGGTCCTCCTGACTCCAGGGCTGGTGTTCTATTTACTGCACCACCTAGCCACCCCCATCTTTTTTATTTTTAATGCCACAATAACTATATACAAAAAAAGACCAACATGAAGATCATTTCAGCTTCTTAGCTAATATCTGATGCAAAGGATGATGTGATAAAAAAAAGTTTTTTAAAGAACTTGGCATGATTTTCCAAACTAAGTCAATATATATGATAATATTTGTTGAATGCACAGAATCTCAGGGTTGGGAGGGGCTTTGGAAACCAGATGGTTCCAACCTGTGCTGAATCAGGACTGTCCTCACCAATATAGTTGATAAATGGTTATTCAGCCTTTACTCAATCACGTCAGTCACTGTTCTCCATGAGGGAGAACATACTAACTTCAGAGGTAGCCACTTCCTCTTTTTTGATAAGTATAATTGTAAAGAAATATGTCCTCATATTCCATTTAACAGTCCAAAATTTTCCTCTTTGCAAGTTTTACCCATTGTTAATTCTGAGGCCAAGTAGAAAAGATTTCCTCTCCAATGCAACAGCCCTTCAAATTTTATTATTTATTTTAAGATTATATGCAACAATATAATAAATATTATGTAAGTATATACATTATGTATTATGTTATAGAAATTATATATTACACAAATATAATAAAGTATGTATTCATTGTTATCATTTTATTGATTGATTATTGTCATTTCTCCTTTGTTTTGAAGAGGACCAATAATTTATTTTATTTTAAAATAATATTAGATATTGCATAAATGATATATTATGCAAATATAATAATAAATAAATTTATTTTGACCATCATTTCTTTCTTTTTTTTATTATTTTTATTGTTCTTTGTCCTTTGTTTCAAAGAAAACAAATTACATTGGGGATGATGTCTTGACTCAGCACAAATTGGTTTTAAGTGACACAGAGCTGCACAAAGTCATCAGGCTCACTCTCTCTTCCAGAGTCATTGAAGTCCAGTGGCAATACAAAAAATAAAGACAGCTACTGATGGCTCAGGATGCAGTGGGTGACCTTGGCATCTTCACTGTCTGATCCAACTCTAAGTGCTCCACAGAGTCTGTTTCAGCCACCTTCATGGCTTTTGGAACAAGTTTTCACCTATTTGGAGTAGACATGCCCCTAATTCATCAAGGAACTTGAGGTCGGTCAGTTACTCTCAACCTGGTTTAGCCCATCTGCCAAGATGGTTTTATCAGTGTGTGGCCACTGTACATGCTACCGTTTCTTGGAGCCACAGGGGAGAGTCAGGGGAATCAGGTGGACACCAAAGGTGGCTGAGCAGCCCTCATACAGGTTCAGCGGCCCTCACACTAGAGGCGCTAGTCCTCTCGTACACTGCTTTAAGAAATCTCTCAAATCCTCTAGGACCCCGAGGCTACTTCTAGCAGTAGCACTGTTTTCTTCATTTTCTCCAGTAATATATTCATTCATTGACCTCACTTTTAAAATATTGATAGTTAAACAAATGCTTATAGGTGGTCTGAAAACAGTGTGATTCTTGGAACCCTGCATTCCTTTTCCTCCAACTCTGACACCATTGCTACAGCTACAAGAGTCACCATAAATCAGGAGGATATGAGTTCAAATCATAACTCAGAGAAATATTAACCATATGATTAGCCAAGTCACTTAACCTCTCCCAACTTCAGTTTCCTCATCTGTAAAATGGAGATAACAATAGGACCTACTTCTCAAGATTGTAATAAGGATCAGATACAACAATATCTGCAAACTTTAAAGTGATATAAATGTTACTTTTGTCATTGTTATCAGGTTTGATGACTCTCAGGAGCTTGTGGAATATTTTTTACACATATCCTGAATAGACAGTAGACCTCTCTGTTGTTGTTGTGAAGCCAACATTCCATATTCTCTGGGTTCAACTGTTTATAATGGAACCAGTTTTCAATAATGTAGGAGCTTTTTCATAATTCTCATCAAATACAGCAGATATTTTTCACTCACCTTATCAGATGGGTTCTTAGCTACTAATATTTTGAAGTTTTTCTGTGTGGCCCAACTTCTCTTGTTAATTTTTAACACTCATCTATGTTTCCCAATCATTCTAAGCAATCTCCATATTATTATTATTATTATTATTATTATTATTATTATTATTATTATATCTCAACTGACTTCAAATTTTGTTCCTATTTTTTTATTCTAGTTCTTCAGTTCAGTTCAATTCAAACTTAGGCTGGATGACATTTTTTCAGTTTTACAATTTTGTACATTTACAACGTTACACAATTTACAACAATGTTTGTTGTAAAGACAATTCCTATTCAGCTATGGCTTGGACTAGATGACCTCTAAGGACCTATCAAACACTGAGATTCTGTGATTCTGTACTTAATTCCATTTATTTCATTCCAGTTCAATTAAAGAACCATTTCTCAAGTGCTTACTATTTCCTGGCACTATGTTAGGTATAAAGATAAAACTCAAGTCCTAAAATCCAGTATCTACTTAAAAAAATTAAGACAACCTTTCCTTTCCCCCCTTTATTTCTTAAAATAAAGGCTTCAATATCATTTAATGAAGAATCCCTTCTTATAAATGCTAGTTTCAGTAGTGAAAAGAGGATGGTTTAGGATAAAAAAATGAATATTTTTCAGTCTTCCAAGGTTATTTTGAAACTTGTGGTACATGAATTTATAGATTCATGTATACAGAACCATGCCATAGCATACAAAATAAATGCTAATAAATAGAACCAATTGGTTTATTTCACACACAAAAAAAGAGACAAGGAGAGTGTTCTTCCTATCAGTAGAGATGATAGAATTGAAGGAAGGATATGTTAGTAAAATGTCACTCTCTCCCCACTTTATCCCCCCTTAAAGCTCTCTGAAATCACTATTTCAATGGAATTTGTTTACTCAAATCCACATCTTTGTTGCTTTCAAGTATTGGCATGTTTGAATGTTTACCACTCAAGCCCAACATAGAAGTGTTTTCTTTTTTAGGTAAGATCAGGAAAAGAGGTACCGAATGAATAACACTTGATTGGAAATGGCAAATAACCATGTAATTAAACTGTAAACACTGTGTGTGGTGATTTTAATGTAATTTAAGGACTTGTAAATTACATGGTCATAAAATGGAACTTGGGCTCATGTTTTACAAAAATATCCATGTTTGTGTGAGATTAATTAGTGCAGCTTGCATGCAGACATTGAGCAATGCACTCTCTTAACATTCTCATTTATGGGTTCTTTTTTTGTTTGTTTGTTTGTTTTAAATATATAAGGCTCGTGCAGTGATTTGTCTTTTCAGGCTTTAGGAAATGGTTATCTGGAGTTTTCATTGTCCATAGATTTCTATGCTAGTCAGAGCCCCAACTGAGTCTTTAACCAGGCCTTGTAAAATCTTAAGCAGGCTGGGTTCTAATTTTAAGCAAATGTTCAATTCAATTAATCATTGAAGTGGGCCAGTCAGTCTAAAATATAATTCTATGGTTAGTTATTCAGTATCTCTTTGGCCCCTTCCTGAACTAAAAAATGCCTAAAGAGGACCTCCTAACTAATGAAAGACTCCACAAATATGGTGGGAACTAGTCTTACCTTTTCTTTCTATCTCTAACCCTTAGTGCAATGCCTAACACACCAGTAAGTGCTTAATTAATGTTTACTGATTGAGTCAGTGCGCTCCAGAAACCCTAAGCCTTCAGGGCATATCTATAGTTAAAAGTCACAGATAAATGATTTTGAAGTCATTGGCCTCCCTTGACAGTGGCAGATTGATAGAATTGGGGAATCTTGAATTGATATGGATCTTTGAAATCATCTAGTCAAACTCACCTGAGAGTTCATCCTTCAGCTCCCACTTGAGTACTTCCACTATTAGGAGCCTGCACAAAGTGGTCTGCTATTTTTAGACTTCTCTATTCAAAAGTTCTTCCCTATATCAAACCAAAATATATCTCCATGTAATTTCTTCCCTGGGTCCCAATTCTTTTCCCAATCTATGCAAAGAAAATGTGACTCTTCTACATCATATCAAAACTTCAGATATTAGAGAATAACTACTCTGTTGCCCCTAGATCATCTTTCTTTCCCCCTAGCTACAATACTCTGGTTCCTTTTAATGTCTATTATATAACTTCATTTTAAGTATCTCCTACATTGCCACAACAATTATCCTAATGTGGAACATTATTCAGTTAGTTAGTATCCATTTAAAATTTTACAAAACAAAACACAGCACTTTTCTATATGCATCCTGACCAGAAAATGGTCTAATGGACTAATAGTTCTCCTCCTCCTCCTCCTCCTCCTCAGCCATGTAACACTTTTAAAATAGAGCAAAAGAGATAGGGGAGGAATGACCAGAAAGATGTGAGGATAATCAGGAGAACCTAACATTTCTGAAGTGAATAGTTATTGGGAGGGGCTAGACAATAAAGACAAATGACACAGAGATAAAAAGAAATATGATAAATGAAAAGGGGACAATAGGATTCTGCAATTAGGAAGTCCTTTCAGCTTTTGCAAGAGAAATTTCAATAGAGTGATATGGACAGTGTCCATGTTGCAAAAATCTGAGCAGAGAGTGAGTGGTAAAGGAGTGGAAGGTATAGACAACTTCTTCAAGAAGTTTGACACTGAAGGATAGAAGACTGAGGCATAATAGATAAAATGAATGAGAAAGAAAAGTCAAGGAAAGACTTTCTCAAGATCAGGAAGGACTGAGAATATTTGCATACAATGCAAAGCAGCCTTTGGAGGGAAAGAGATTGAAGAGCCATGAGAGAGAGGGGATGACCTGATGCATAGGTCTGGAGGAGTGTTTCACAGATGAACACATGGGAGGCCCTGGAGTTTGTGGACTCCATCCTCTAACAGGTTCACTCTTGATGTGCTCAGACAGGAAGGACAGGAAGACAGCTTTATAGGGGTTACTAATCTTAATTTATTCTAGTTTAGTCTTCTCATAAGGGTTGCCGATAATGGGAGCACCAGCTTCTACTGCATTCCCTAATCACCCTTCTCACAGGGACTGGCCTGAAGTGGGGGGCAACTACCCCTACATCTCAATGAAGTCAATCAAGACAGCCACAGCATTCCAGTATGTGTACCCCCCTAAATCCCCTCAAGTCTCAGTGGAAGCCAGTTGAGACAGATACATGTATTCTTTTATGCATTTACCCAAATTCCAAATGGGTTTCCTCATGGGTTCCCCTATGGATTCCCCATGGTTTCCCCACTCACTGACCAGTGCCCACTTGCTTTTTAGGGCAACAAACAAAGAAGGCATCTTGCCAACATTAACCTCACAGGGTTAACTTTAGCGATATCATCGTTCTGCACAGGCATAGTAAATATCACATCATGTCACCCCATGTCTCATAGAGCAGCCTCAGTAGGACTGTCTATGATTGTGATTCTAGGAATTGCTATCTGGGATCCTTGGGGCTACTCTAGGAGTTATTATCTAACAACTAGATACTAGACATTGCCTTCGCCATGGATCCTGAGAAAACTAAACTCTAAAAAGGATAACAAAATTCTTCTTACAAGGAGGTAGGAGGAAATGTGCTAAAGAGTACACAGAGAGGGATGAGCCTTAATGAAGACTACAGATCCTTGTTCCACAGTCTGGATTACCTGCTCAGATTACCTTCCATCTACTATCTAATTATGTTCATAGTTATTCACATAACTCTCCCATTAACATGTGAGTTACTTCATGGCAGAGTCAATTTTTGTCTTTCTTTGTATAGCCTCATGAAACTCTGGGGGTCCTCATCCTAACTCACACTCACAGTGAGAGATCTGGTCCCCTTTAGAGACAAGTTAGCTATATCTGCTCTCAGGATTCTGGAGGTAACCCTGAGAGGTTGGAAGTGATTTCTGATGCTATCAACTTGAGCCTCTATTCTGGTATATTTTTCCCAATATCAATTAGCAAGTATAAGTAGTATCTGGGCATCTGAGGGGCACAGTGGAAGTAGCACTAGGCTCAGAATCAGGAAGACTCGTTTTCCTGAGTTCAAATACAGCCTTAGATACTTACTAGCTGTGTGACCCTGGGAAAGTCACCTAACCCTATTTGCCTTGGGTTACATCTGTAAAATGAGCTGGAGAAGGAGATGGCAAACCACTCCAGTATCTTTGCCTAGAAAACCCCAAATGGGATCACAATGAGTCAGACATGTCTGAAACAACTGAACTACAAGTAGTACTTATGGTATATCATTAACTGACCTAGTGATTAGTGCCCCAACATCAGAAAATCAATCAATATCCATTAGATTTTACATAGAGATTTTTACTGAGAAGATATAACATGAAGAGAACTTCTTCCCAACACAAGGTGTGTTATTCTCCCTCCTGCTACCTTGGTCATTGGGGATAGTGGGCTGAAACAACAGTTGCTACAAAGTATTGCTCCACAAAGTTCACTTAGGAATATCATAGTCAATGAAGAAATCTCTCTAGAAAACAGCTCTACTGCCATGTCTGATTTGCTGCTATGCTGGATCAAAACTCCTTTCTGAGCTTGGCTGTTGGAAAATTCTGACACAAACTTCCATTCCTGAAGCTTTGACTGCTTGCCCTCCTTACCTTTCAAAGTTCACAAGCCTGCAGCCATGTCTAATACTCCTTTCCCTAAGAATAGGGGAGAAAAGACACAAAAGAGACAGAAGCAACAGCAGAGCCATATGTTTATGGTTTCATGACAACTCAGATGGGGTGGAGACAATAGGTTGGTGGCACAAGTGCTCTGTGTGTGTGCATGTGTTTGTGTGTGTATGTTTGACTCTCTGTATCTCTCTCAGTCTGTCTTTCTGTCTGTGTGTCTCTCTCTGACTCTCTCTCTTCTCTCTCTTTCTCTGTTTCTCTCTGTCTCTCCCCTCCTCTCCTGTCCTCTCCCCTCCCCTCCTCTCCTCTCCTCCCCTCTCTCTCCCCTCTTCTCCTTCTCCCCTCCCCTCCCCTCTCCTTCCCTCCTCTCCCCTCCTGTGATTATCACAGTTCTTGCTTACAGCCAGAAGTCAATCTGTGACCAGGGAAGTCTTTTGTATACACAATCAATTTCAATGCAATGGCCAATCAAAGAGGACCTTTCTTAATCATAGTAAGCTATGAAATAGCCTAAGAGTATCTATGGATACTTTGAAGTCCAAGTGCACTCCATATGTTCCTAAGGACTAGATTCCCATTGTCCAGTTCTCACATTACATTTTCTTCCCTAGTGCTTAGCACAATGTCTGGCACATAGTGAGTAAGGAATAAATGCTTGTTGACCAATTGACTGACAGTCAGCCCCCACCCATCTCTGTTTCCTCACACACAATATACTTTGGCCTGTATTCTCTTCCCTTTATACAACTCTCTCGAATATCATGCCAAATGCTGTTCTTCTTCAACTCTACCTTGCAGAACCCTTAGGTTTCTTTGAAGCACAGCTTAGGTGCCAGGAGATTTTTCTCTTTTTTATAGTATTTTTTAACAATGTGTAAAGATAATTTCCAACAGTCATTTTTTAAATAAAATTTTGAGTTTCAAATTTTCTCCCTTCCTCCCTTCCCTCCCAAAGATGGTAACAATTTGATATAGGTTATATATGTACAATCATGTAACACATAATTCTGTATTTATCATGTGAAAGAAGAAAGCAAAAAAAATACAGTTTTCAAAAGGAAATAAACAAAAAATGAAAGGAAAATATACTTTGATATGCACTCAGACTCCATCAGTTCTTCCTCCGGATGTAGATAGTATTTTTCATCATGAGTCTTTTGGAATTGTCTCGGATCATTTTACTGCTGAGTAGAGCTAAGTCTATCATAATTGATCATCATACAATATTGCTGTTACTGTGTAACATTTTCTCTTGGTTCTATTCATTTCACTCAGCATCAGTGCAAGTAAGTCTTTCCTGGCTTTTCTGAAATCTCCCAAATGGTCCTTTCTTAGCACAATAGTATTCTATTACAATCATATACCACAACTTGTTCAGCCATTACCCAGTTGATGGGCATCCCCTTAATTTCCAATTCTTTGCTACCACAAAAAGAATTGCTACAAATATTTTGTTGTGTGTTAAGTCCTTTTCCCTTTTTCGTGATCTCTTTGGGATGCAAACCTAGCAGTGGTATTGCTGGATCAAAGAGTTACACAATCTGATTGCCCTTTGAGTTCCAAATTGCTCTCCAGAATGGTTGAATCAGGTCACAACTCCACCAACAATGCCTTACCATTCCAATTTTCCCACATCCTCTCTAACATTTATCATTTTCCAGCATATTAGCTAATCTGATGATTTTGAAGTGAATTTTAAATTGAAAACAACCTGAGAGTTCTTTTAATGTGTATTTCTCTGATTAATAGTGATTTAGAGCATTTTATATGACTATAGATAGCTTTGATTTCTTCATCTGAAAACTGCCTATGCATATCCTTTGACTATCAACTGAGGAATGACTTGTATTTTTATAAATTTGACTCAGTTCTCTATATATTTGAGAAATGAGGCCTTTATCAGGGACACTTGATGTCAAAATTGTTTCCCAACTTTCTAACTTCCTTCTAATCTTGCTTTCATTGATTTTGTTTGTATACAACTTTTGAAAATTTAATATAATAAAAATTATCCATTTTATATCTCATAATGCTCTCTATCTCTTATTTGGTTATAAATTCTTCCCTTGGGAAATTTTTCTTACATTCTCAGTTTTTTTTAATATTCTTCCTTCAGTAAAATATTTCTTCTGTATTACTTTTATTTGTATGTTTTTATGTGTGTATATATTGTCTTCTTCTAGTAGAATGTAAGCCCCTTGAGAACAAGTACTATTTTGTTTTTGTATTTGTTTTCCCATAGCCAGTGCTCAATAAGTATTTTTTAATTAATTTGAATTTTTACTTTGTCACCAGAGTGAAGGAGGAGATCAGGGATGAGGATACAAAGAAGTTTTGAGGAATAGGTAAGAAATTGAGGAAGCTCACTTCAAATGGTCTCAAGGGAATAAAGAGACCAAACCATCTATTATTATGGGCATTGTTGGGGAATTCAGGAAGGAAGAAAGGACTCCAAAAGTTGTTGTCAATAAGATGGGAAATTAATGAGAGCAGTTTAAAAGGTTTAGAGCAAGCAGCAAATGCCCAGCTTTTTATGTGTACTATAAAATTGTAGTAAATAAAATCAGTTCAATTTTGTGTCTTTCCTTTGGTGACGTTTGGTATTCTGAGAACAGGAATGGTAAAAATCATTGCCTGCATGTCGCCAGTTCCTAAGTCTAGTTGTGTTAGTATATGCAAAATTCAATTCAGTATACAGGTATTATGCCTACAGTATGCCAGGCCCTGTGCTAGGTACTGAAGACACAAGGACAAAAATGAACAGTCTCTGTCTTAAAGATGCTGGCAGGAAATAATCATTTATGTAACACCTACTATCAAATATTATATTATTTTATCATCAAAAACACTCTGCGAGATAGGCATTCTTATTTACCTCATTTTATAGTCAAGGAAAACAGAGGTGAAGTGATTTACAGTGTCAGATGGCTAGTAAGTTTCTGAAGTTAAATTGGAACTCAGATCTTCCTGACTCCAGGAAGATACAGAGCCAGCACTCTATCTACTATACCACATAGCTGTTGATGGTCAGATGACAACTATCCCCATTGAGTTCAAGTCACTTAAACATTGCAGAACCACAACCAGTGATCATTGAAAGAAATTAGAAGACAAATAATTAGTTAATAATCATTTACTGAAAGCACTATGTGCCAGGTGTTGTGCTAAGCAAAGATGAAAGTGAAACAGTCCCTGCCCTCAAGGAGCTTACATTCTAGTTGGGAAATACAACATGCTTTCATGTAAGAGTTTGCATATGTGTGTATCTGTATGTATATGTAAATATGTACATATATACATATATAATGGATGCTAAATGGTTGGGGGAGGGGAAATAATAGCATGGAGGGACAGAAGGGACAGGAAAAGCTTCAGGTAGAAGCTCAGATCCATAAATACAAAGCTATTCAAAACAAACACAGAATAGTTTTTGCTTTTGAGGGGAAGGGGTAAAGAGTATGGCACTAATAGCTAAGGGAATAAGGAAACCTTCTTATAGGAAGTGATCATTAAGCTGAGCCTTGTCGGAAGCTGCAGGTTCCAAGAGGAAGGAGGTAAGAAGAAAGAGCTTTCCTAGACATAGGTGAAAACCAGGGCAAAAGCATGGAGGCGGATATGGAAGGCCCTATGTTGGGATGAGCAAGCAAGCCAGTTTGGCTGGAGTATAGAGTGAAATGAAGGAAGGTAATATGTAATCAGCCTGTAAGGATAGATGGGAACCAGATTGTGAAGGGCTTTAAATGCCAAATTTTATCTCAGAGGCAACAGGAAGCTGCTGAAGCTTCTTGAGCTAGAGAGTAAAAGGGAAATCCTCTACCACTCCAGAACGGTGGCCGATGAAATGTCATGACGGTTGACACAATTTTAGGGAGTACTGTGTTTCTCCAAAGATTTATTCATGGATATGTCAAAGAGAAGGGCCCTGCTTCCTCTCTTCTTTCTTCAGTCAGGGTGTCCACACCACCCTTCCAGTCCGGAAGGAAAGCATCACTTTCTGACAAGGTACAAACATTTAGCTTTTGCTCACTCTAGTGAAATTTCAGACTATTTGATTCTCGCTCTGATTATTGTGCTCTCAGGTAAATTAAATGTCAGAGTGAGAGATAGCTTCACCCTCTTCCAGAGCTGGCTTTCCTCATTCCTAAGAGGTCAGCGGGGAGCAGTCAGCACAGCAGAGCACAGCCTGAGAGGGTACATTTCTATCAAGTTCCAAGCACTGTTGCTGTCACTCATCCAGGCTTGGAGGTTGTCCCCCCACTCTACGTGCCCTGCCCAGCTACAAAGAACAAAATGGTTCACAGATTTCAAAGATGAAGACATGTCTCAAAGAAGGACTGGTGACAGCAAGGAGGACTTTGCTTCTCTGCTTCCTGCAATTCCATCAAACTCAGTTAACCACTGAGGTCAAAAAAAAGTACTTTCCAAAAAATTAATGTGGATCAGGTCACCTTCTCTGTGCTCTGAGATTAAAGGAGTGGCAACCTCCCTGATGAGCAAAATTAAAATGGAAGAAAAGGAAAAAGTATAAGGACTCTTTGTGACAGTGAGGCAGCATGGTGCATGGGGATTTGTAGAGCAGTGGATTTGGGGAGAGTGGCTCCAGGTTCAAATACCACCTAAACCAGTTACTAGCTGGGAAATGGCAATTGGCCTCTCTGAGCCTCAGGTTTATTATTTGTGAGATAATGGGGCTGGATAAGTTGGCCTCTGGAGTCCCTTCAAGCTCTTAGGCTGTGATCCTGTCATCCCTTATACAGAATCCCTGGTGTACTCCTGCTCCTTACCCCTTGCACCCCTCACACCACCTCAAAAAGTTGCCTGCCAAGTAGGGAGATCTTACAGCTGGTTCCCCATTGCTATCTAGATTGAACACCTGAACATACCAGCCCCACTAAAGCTGGAACTTAGTTTGGGCTTCTTAGTGAACCAGGAGAAGCCAGGATTTCTTTGTGTGGACAGGGGCTCAGATCACCTCCAGGTGTGTGAGAGAGATTAGTCCATCAATGGAATATAAATAGAGCAGTACATCAATCCTCCTCATTGCCTCCTTCTTCAACCCCATCCTCTTGGGCTATGTATTAGAGGGTGCAGATATATCATCTGGGAAGTTTTCCAGCTTAATTTTTTTAAGAAAGTCAGGTATTCAGCGTAATATGGTCTGCCTGGAGCAAGGTTCTTTGGTTTGTCACACTGCCATGAGCAGCAGCCGAGTGGATGTGCCCTCTGAGTGCATACTGAGAAGGCAGGGCAACTCACAGTGAGTGACAATATGCTCCCAGCCTTGGCATGAGGCTGGAAGGCTTGCCTGGGTCACTCTCTAACCTGGATCTCCTTCATGGCTCATTACATGGTGTCAATAGTTTGAAATAAAGTGAATTAGAAATAGGTAATGATCCCTCACTTGGAAACTCTCTTGGGAGTGAGGGTGAGAGGGAAAAGTATATATATTTAACAATACCATCGTTGGATTTGCCTGCTTACTGAGGGAAAGGATGTTGGAGCTATAGCAACTAAATAGTACGGGAACTCTCATAAATACTCAGTTAAAGCATGCCCCGTTCTGAGATCTCTGGAAGATAGAAAGAGGTCCCTGCCTTTCCTAAATTAATCTTTATAGGCTATAGTTTGTCCTTAGGATATGTGTCCTCAGCACAGACATTGGAAACACTAGGGAAAACAGAGTAGCTAAACCCAAACACGGGTCATTGACTCTTAGAATTTCAGAATGGGAAAGGACCTTAGAGCTCATCTAATCCAGATGCCTTATTTTATAGAGGAGGAAATAATGCCACATAGAGGTTTGGCAAAATGGGCAGAGTACTGGACTTGGACTCTGGAAGATCTGAATTCAAATCTTGTCTCAGACACTTTCCGAGTAACTAACATCTTAGCCTCAGTTTCTTCAGTCACAAAACAGCTTTAATAAGAATATCTATTTCTACAGGTTATTTTGAGAACCAAAGGAGATTTCATAAACTCACATATATATGTATATAAGCATGTGATAATATCATATATGTACTTTAGCAATATAACCACACATGTGCATACATGTATAATAAGTATATAATCACATATATGGATAAATATGTACAAAGTGTTCTTTATAACTTAATATAAATCATTATTGTTGTTGTAATTACTCAGCCAATTTCTTGTGCATTGGATGTGTTTCTCTTAAAATCAGAGAACCTGAACGTTCCTACATCAAGGAAGATATTTCAAGGTTTGGGGGATGATCACTCTGTTTTGAAACTGACTTCATTAAAAACTCTTAGTGCAAGGCAATGAGCCATGAAGGAGAGCCATAGCTGGGAATGCAACCAAGTCCCCCCATCACACAAACTGGAGAGACAATCTGGTCCATTGACACTAAAGGAATATACCATTTTTTTCCCTTTTCACTGTGAGCAAAATTAGACTTTTTTGGAGAGAAGATTAGACTCTTAGACGGAATGATCTTATCAGAATGGACCCAGATCCTTACCAGCTGCTGTTTATGTAATGGCCATCCTTGGACCAATAAGATAGGACATTGCTGAATCTGAAATATACCTTGTTCATCACAGGAACTGGTATTTTGGCTAGTCTGGGAATAAGTAGCTTGTTTGAGAAACGGCTTTACTTCAAAACAAAGCTCATATGCTTCATTTTCATAATCAGGTTATCCTCAATAACATTTGATTTGCATAACTTTGTGCCCCTCAGAAATGTACTTTTCTTTGTCTACCATAATCCTTCTATGCCAGAAAAAAATGGTTTATGGATTAAGAAATTTGATAAATATATCAATCAGCAAACATTTACTAGGTTATTGACCTGCCTTCAAATTAGTTTACATTTACTTTTATATAGCTTGTGTTTGTGCCCATGTTAGATGAGAATACAGGAGAAAATAAGATAGCAATAAGCAGGTATTGTCTTATTTTTTTCTTTGTAAATCCCTCTACCCACCCCCAACCCCCTGCCACCAACAGCAGAGTGCCTGCCACATAGGAAGCACTGAAGTCTTGTTGAATTAAGTTAATAGAATTGAGTATCCACAATGTGTCCAACATAGCTCTAAGCCTCTAAACACTGCAGGGGAAGGGGGAGAGGAAGGGGAGTAGAGGGAGGGATATCAGTGGATTATGAATATTGCCCTTGTTCTTATTATTCCTTAAGATCTTGTTGAGAAGATAAAATTAGAATAGAGAACAATAAGGTAATTTGTGTAACTCTGACTATACTAGGAGCTCAGAGAAGGATGTGAGAGAAGTGAGGGAAGGCTTCACGGAAGAGATAGTTTTACTGGGATCTTGAATGATGTTTGAAAATGCTTTTACAAATATTATTTCATTTGATCTTCATAATATCCCTGGAAAGTAGGCATTTATTATTCCCATTTTACAGATGCAGAAACTAAAGTACAGAATAGTAATGTAACTAACATACGGTCACAGAAGTAGTAAATATCAGAGGTTGTATTTAAACCTAGGTCTTCCTGAATCTAAGCACAGTGTCCTGTCCACAGTGCCACCTAGCTCTCCCTTAGGCAAGTTGCTTGACCTCTCTGGGTCCTAGTTTTATTTTGGTGAGTGAATTGGACTAGATATATTTCAGTTCTAAATCTATAATTCTTTTCAATATTGCACTAACTAGTGAATTTGGAATAGTTCAAATGATAATGTGGCTGACATACAATTTTGCAAAAGAATATTCATCATATAAAGTGGAAGTGGGCACCCTTATATTTAGAAACAAGTTTTCAATGTAGAAATGTCAACCCAAGGGGACATAATAAGTAATACTCTGTCTAGGACCCAGTGTTTAAAATTGTTATCAATGATGTTGGTAATGAATTAAGATATATTCTTGTTGTTTCCAGCTAAGAGGTGAGAAGTAGCCAAGATATTACAGGGAAGGTTGAAAAAAACTAACAAAATGAATTTTAATCATGATAAGTAATTTCATCATCAAGTTCATGTTACCTCACATTCTTGAGGACTAAGGCCAACAAGGAGTGAGCTCTGATAGACTATGATAATGGAACCAGGGGGCAAAGTATGTCTCCTGCCCAACGACTAATTTAGCTATGTAGGGGGAGGTTTATTACCAGTCAGTTGATCACTAGGTGATGAATTGGTTAATTATTGTGAGCCACAAAACAATGGAAAGTACATAATGATCCTCACTCTTTTATGGCCATTTTTTTATAAAATGAGGCTTATATAGCAGTAGGGGGAAAGGGCACAGGGTAATAAGAAACATAGTTTTTATACTATCTTTAAAATTAACCATTAGTCCTTTAAATAAGACTATAGAATGGATCAGTGGAAAGATACTGGAATTGAAGAAATATTTGTCCAATGACCAACGAATCAACTGAACCCTATTAATATGGACATTCCCTATAAAGGAAAGCATAATTCATAATGAAATTGTAGACAAACGGAAGGATGACTCACGGGCTTCACTTAAAAAAAACAAAGAAAGAAGTTGGTGAAGTTAATTTTAACATGCATGCAAAAATACAAGAAACATTCATGGGACATTTGGTCATCTCACCTTGCTTAGCATAAACAAAAAGACAGCCCATGATGATAATCACAGATTAGGCACCAGCATTTGCTAAAGAGGATTAAGACTCAGAGAAATTTGGGGTAGAGCCAAGGTGGGGGAGTAGAGTCTGGGACCCTGCTGAACTCTCCCAATACTTCCTTCCAAACAACTTTAAAATAATGTCTCAAATGAAGTTTTGGAGTAGTGGAGCCAACAAAAGGTCACAGGGAGGCATTTTTCCAAGCTAAGAATACTTAGAAGGTCCAAAGGTGGGATCTGTAGCCCTGGGTTGGGCACAGATCCAGAGTGCAACAGGAGCAACAGTGGTGGGTCTTGGAGGAGGCTACAACAGTAGCAGCAGCTTCAGGAGTTCTTTTTTTTTTTTTTAAGCAATTGGGGTTAAGTAACTTGCTCAAGGTTACACGGCCAGTTATTTCTGGGTGTGGTGCTGAGTGTCTGAGCCCGGGATTCGATCTCCAGGTCGCCCCAACCCTGGAACTGGTGCTCTTACTCGCTGAGCCACCTGGCCGCCCCATCTTCAGGAGTTCTTAGTCAAGAGTTGGTAAGGAGTATGACAACTGGTCCGAAAGAGATTACAAGGACCCTTTGCTGGGACTGGGGGTAGTTGGTGCCAACTGACAATTCTATTGCTCATAAGAAATCCTAGGTCACATTTCCAGGGAAAAGAGGAATGCCTGAATTTAATCACCAGGCAGCAGAAGCATTGGTCACAGTTCCAGGGCCACAATTCCAGTACTTATAGTCACAGGTGAGGAGGACCCTTCCTGGGTAAAGAAGAGGCACAGACCAGGACAATAGTGACCTCAATTCTCTCAGGATAACACCAATTTGGGAGCACCAAAAACTTTCCGACCTCTAGAACTAGCTCTAAAAACAGCAGTATGAAAAAGTCTGAAGGTTGACACAATGTCTTCCCATGCAGAGCCTGATTTTAACATAAAGTTCAAAGTAAAGAAATAAGCTGGGAAAATGAGCAAACCATAAAAAAAATGATGACCATAAAAAGCTAGTACAATAGTAGGGAAGACCAAGACATAATCAGAAGAAGACAACAATTTGAAAAGTTATGAGCAAAATCTCAAAGAAAAATACTAATTGGCACCAAGAGCAGCAAGAATTTTTGGAGGAGTTAAAGAAAGAGATGAGTGGTAAAGGGAACATTGGAAAAGAAATGTGAGTGATGCAAGAAAATTATAAAAAGAGAATTTACAACTTGGTAGAAGGGGCACAAAAATGCTGAAGGAAACAATACCTTAAACAGAATTGACCTAGTTTTAAAAAAAAGGCACAAAAATTTGCAGAAGAAAAGAACTCATTTAAAAGCAGAATAGTTGAAATGAAAAAAGTAGAACAAGAGCTCACTGAAGAAAATAATTCCTTAAAAATTAGAATTGACCAAGCAGAAGTCAATGACTCTGTGAGCTTCAAAAAACAATAAAACAATGTAAAAAGAATGAAAAAGTAAAAGAAAATGAAATATCTAACTGAAAAAACAAATGCTATGGAAAATAACAAGGAGAGATCATTTAAGAATTATTAGACTACCTGAAAGCCATTGTCACAGAAAGTGCTTAGACATCATATTTCAAGAACTTATAAAGAAAGACTGCCCTGATATCTTAGTTGGGGGTAGGGAAACTGTGGCCTTAAGGTTACAGGTTTTTATTAAGGGGATTTGTTTGTTTGTTTTATTATTAAGAAGATTTGTTTTGTGAAGTTTGGTTTCAGTCAAAGGGCCACACTTGAGGACCTAGAGGGCCACATGTGGCCTCAAGGTCATAGATTTCCCACACCTGTCTAGTGTGTAAAATAGAAATTTAAAAAATTCGCTGATCACCTCCAGATGATAATGAAAATGAAAACTCTCAGAAATATGATAGCCAAATTCGAGAGCTCCCAGATCAAGGAAAAAATATTTCAAAGAGTCAGGAAAAAAAATTCAAATATCTGGAGCCATAGTCAGGATCATGCAGGATTTGGCAGCTTTCCTATTAAAGGCACTTGGAATATAATATTCTGGAAATCAAAGAAACAAAAAATAACCATCTTAGTAAAACTGAGTGTAATCCTTCATGGGGGAGGATAAAAATTTAATGAAATAAAGGACTTCCAAGCATTTCTGATGAAAAGACCAGAGCAGGGGGTGGCCAAGTGATGTAGTGAATAGAACACAGGCCCTGGAATTAGGAGGACCTGAGTTCAAATCCAGCCTCATTCACTTAACACTTAACTTGCCATGCAACCTCGGGCAAGTGACTTAACCCCAATTGCCCTCCAAAAAAAAAAAGTAAAAACCAGAGCTGGAAAAAAATTTGATGTTCAAACAGAATAGGCAAGAGACTTATAGCATGAAAGAGTAATCATAAGGGTCTCAATAAAGTTAAACTCTTTATATTCCTATATGGGAAGATGATACATTTAACTCCTAGGAACTTTATCATTATTATGGCAGTTAGAATGAGTAAACATGGACAGAGAATATGGGTATGAGTCAATTATGTTGGGGTGATTTTTTTTTAAATAGGAGAAAGAGGGATGCCCTAGGAAAAGGGGGGAGGGAGAGGTTTCTCATATAGAAAAGGCATGCAAGGAAGAGCTTTTATAGTTGAGGGTAAGAGAGGGTTGATGGCTGGCAATGCTTGAACCTTACTCTCATCAGAATTGGTTCAAAGAGGGAAGAATATATCTATACACTTATTTGGGCATAGAAATCTATGTTACTTAACAAGGAAATAGGAAGGAAAGGGGATAAGAGAAAGGAGGGAATTATAAAACAGAGGGAGGATTAAGGGAGGTAGTTGTCAGAAACAAAATAGGCTTTTGAGGAGAGATAGGATAAAAAGAGAAAGAAGGATAATCAGAAAAAAATAGGATGGAGGGAAATACACAGTATTGACAACTGTGAATGTGAATGGGATGCACTAACCCATAAAATAGAAGTGGATAGCAGAATGGATTAGAATCCAACAGAATCCAACAACATGTTGTATACAAGAGACACACTTGAAATAGAAAGACACACACAGAACTAAAATAAAGAAGTGGTACAGAATCTGTTATCCTTCAGTAGAAATTAAAAAAGACAGGCATGGCAATTATCATCTCGGACAAAGCAAAAAGAAAAATTGACCTAATTAAAAGAAAACATCAGGGAAATTACATTTTGCTAAAAGGTACCATAGACAATGAAATAATATTAACAAAATTTTATAGCATGTTTCTCTGATAAAGATCTCATTTCTCAAATATATAGGGAACTAAGTCAAATTTTTAAAAATAAGAGCCATTTCCCAATTGATAAATAATCAAAGTGTGTGAACAAGCAGTTTCTATCTGTAGTCCTATTTTAAAAGGTTCTAAATCACTATTTATTAGAGAAATGAAAATTAACACAACTTTGAGGTACTGCTTCACACATATTTGAAATGACAAATGCCATAGGGGATGAGGGAAAATAGGTAGATTAATGAAGTGTTGGTGGAATAATGAACTGGTCCAATCATTCTGGAAAACAATTTAGAACCATGCCCAAAGGGGAATAAAACAGTGTTTTGATCCTTTGACCCAGTAATACCACTGATAGTTCTATACCCCAAAGAGATTTTAAAAATGAAAATGACCTATATGTGCAAAAATATTTATAGCAGCTCTTTTTGCAGTAGCCAAGAATGGGAAATTGAGTGAATGTTTTTCAGTTGGGGAATGACTAAACAAATTGTGGCATATGATTGTGATGGAATACTATTTTGCCACAAGAAATGATGAGGGGAGTGGTTTCAGAAAAATGGTAAGACCTATATGAACTGATGCAAAGTGAAGTGAGAAAAACTTAAAAATCGTTATGCATAGTAACACTGATGCTGTAATGATGATCAGCTGTGAACAATTTGACTACCTTTATCAGTACAATGACCCAAGATAATTAATTCCAAAGAACTCATGATGAAAAAAATGCTATCCACCTCCAGAGAGAGAACTAATGAACCAAATGAAAACTGAAGTATACTTTTCTCACTTTCTTTATTTTTTATATTGATAATATGGAAATGTGTTTTGTATGATTTCACATGTATAATTGAAATCATATTTTTGAACTCAGTGGGTGGAGGAGGAGTGGGAGGAAGGGAGATTATCTGAAAGTCAAAATTTTAAAAAAAGGAATGTTTAAAATAATACATAAAAAAGAATCAGAGCAACTCTAGAGAAAAAAAAATCCTTCACTCCAAGTCAATATATGCACTGATTCTTAGTGGCTTCAGTGCAAAAATGGTCACAGAGAAGGTTAAAAAATAGTAAATACATTGGCAATAAAGAATGAAAGAGGTCACAGACTTGCATTCCAAAGTATGACTATAAAAATGAATGAGAGAATCAGGGGAAGTTAGATTGAGTGAGTAATATCAATTCCACACCTCCCTCAAATGAAATTGATATTCAGAACACACAAAATCTACAGACAGTGGATACAGAGATGATTCCCACATCAGCAACTCGTTTGAACCTACTTTCTGTGTGCAGTCAAACCATTATTGAACTAGAGCAAAGGTCAACACCAATGCCAATTTAGAAATAAGGAAAAATGTATGATAGGTAATTGCAAAAGCTTTGATGTGACTTAAACAAAACTCATAAGTCCAAAAACTGGGAAATGAAAGAAAATAGACATTAATTCTGATATCATTTCTTAGAGAAGTGTTAACCATCAAAGAAAACCACAACAATAAGGTCAATAGAGCATAAAAAGCCTTTCAGCCAACAAACAGTTGATCTCTTCACAACTAACTCTTGTAATTTTGTTTCTCAACCTCTCACAATATGGTTCATCACCTTATCACTTAACTGAAACTTCTCTCTCTAAAGTTTCAATAATTTCTTAATTAGTAAAAAAAAATGACCTTTTTCTTTGTTTTTCTAAATACAAAAACACTTTTGACAGCCTTTCCTCCTGAAAATATTCTCTTCCCTGGTTTTTCATACCATTCTCTCCTCGTTTATTTCCTATAATAACAACAGTAGCTAGCATTTGTGTGTGTGTGTATCTTTTAAGGTTTGCAAAGTTCTGTACAAGTATTGTGTCATTTGATTTTCATAAGAACCCTGGGAAGTAGATGCTATTATTAACCCCAGTGAAACTGAGGCTGATGGAGGTTAGGTCATTTACTCAGGATTACAGAGGTAGTAAATGTCTCAGGCAGGATTCAAACTGAGGTCTTCCTGACACCAAACCCAGCACGTTGTCAACTATACCACCTAATACCCTATCTTACTGTTTCTGGTTAATATATGTTGTAGTATACCAGAGCCCTGTTCTTATCCCTCTTCTGTCAATAAATGATTTCTATTGCTAAGGAAGAACATACCAACACCCAGGAGTCCATCATCTCTATGCAAAATTCCCTCGAATCTACATATCAATACCATATCTCTCTGATAAACTCCATTCCCATATCACTAACTGCCTGCTGTACTTCTACTGCTGTAACTACCTGGACATCACATAACTTCTCCTTGACACAGATATCTATATTTTTTCAACACCAGTGTTCTCACAGTGATCTTATAGGGTTGTGAATAATGGAACACCACACTCTCTGAAGTTCCAAAACTGTGAGCCACCCAAAGGGAAATGGAGAAACATATGGTGTGTGTAGGTAGGCTAGAGCCTCTTACAAATAATGACTAGTACACAAGAAATGGCATAAAAATCTCCAAATTCATATGCAATGGGAAAAGTTGGTACGGAAGCCATGTAGCAAGAATAGGGGGTAAAAGATGGACAACCTGTAGGTTGCAGACTTATCCAGGAACTGTCCAAAGTCCTAGAGGAAGGGACTTTCAAGATGTTGGTCAGAACTACCTAAGGTTAATGAAGGATATGCATGAGAACTGTACAGGATGAGAAGGTATAAGTGATCTATATCTGCACCTTAGGAGGAAGTGTCTCCATCAATAATATTATAGATGCATCAAACTGTCAAAGTGGAGAATATGAATAGCATTTGTTGGTTAAATAAATAAAACACTAAATAAAAGATGAAGTAGCCATCCAAAAGGAGTACAGCAGAAAGAGGTCATAGTGGATGAAATGAATCCAGATCAATCATTCAAAGTCATGTAGTAATGCTGCACTTCCAAAGACTGGATTACTTAAAAAAGAATATTGGGTAGCTGGAATATCAAAATGTTTTATATAGTATTTCTCTCATTTAGGCACTTGCTATGTCCCAGGAACTGTACTAAGCACCAGGAATACAGAAAGAGGCAAAAGATTCTTTATTTTCATAATCTAATTGAACTTGACCTCACAGGTTATTGTAAGGATCAAATAAGAATATATATGTAGAAGGAGGTTTGCAAATCTTAAAGGGATATATACATATATGCATATAAGTACATATATGTTAGGTATCATCATCAACAACAGCTAAGAAATAAGCTCTAATTATGTTCAACTTGGAAAGTTATTGACATATCCTATCAAATTGGAGGCTCTACTCTGTGAGATAATTTTATGAGGTTATGGATAAAGACGATTAAAAAGTCAGAAGGCATTGCCATTAACAAAGGATAAAGGAACTGGGATTAATTAGCCTATTGAAAAGAAGACTGAGGGCTCATAATAGTAGTTGTCAAGTGTCCAAAGGATTTGTGCACAGAGGGTGATGCTGGGCTGTTCTATCTCTAGTAAGTAGAAAACAAGAACAAATGGGTTTATACTGAAGCATGAGGGCTTCTGGTTAACTATAAACAAGAGCTGTCTTCCAGTGAGAATTGTTGAGTCGAGAGAGATTATGTGAGTTCCTTTTCTACAAGTCTTTAAAAAGCAGATTGATTCTCAGTGGAGTAAACCAGATAACCTCTCAAGGCCTCTTCTAGCTCTGTCTAAAAGGGTCTAAAATCCAATTTAAAAAACAAACCCAAAAGGAATAAATATGGCACTTCTACTCACCATTCTACAGTATTTGTAGAGACTGTCCTTTTGGCCCAGCTACAGTGTCCCTTTAGGACAAATGGAAACAGTTGAAAGAATTCAGCAAAAAAATATTTCCCAGTCACCCATAGAGAAGTCTTACGTGTGTCTTCCATGAAAAGGCTATTCCTTATTTATAGATATGGCCCAAAGAGCTTATCTGGTTTTCTGTGTATATGATCATTGCATTTCTGAGATTAGAAACTCACTGCAGCAAAAGGCAATTAGTTGAATGATGAGTCAGTGCTAATGTGCCTGTGTGTGGACTGTGGAGATAACTTAATATTCATCTAACATCACTATTAATTTATTTACCATCTCCTCCATTTAATTTTTTGTAATATAATGATTTCTGAATCAATGGCCAAACACTTGAAAAAAATATTTTCAATCATTTCTTACAAAAGAACAAGTTAATTGTCCCTAAAAATGTATTTAACTACTAAGGTTGATCTTTATTCAGTGCAGAGTGAAAGCCATTTATATCCTTTGGGCACATAAGGTTTGCACTATAAAATACTCAGACTTAAAAGCACGGTCAAGGATGATTAAAAGTGATGTTGGCTTCCATTTACCTTCTACCAACCCCATTTCTTCTATTGTTCTTCTTTTCAAAGATGAGAATTTTATAGAATTTAGATTTGGGTCCCATGGAAGTTTAAACCTTTCTAGTCATTCTGCCAAAAATGAATAACTTTTGAACCATCTGGAACAAAGAATGGGCAATTCTTTAGAGCATCGTGCTCTGAAATAACCTTCACTTGGAGATACCATAGATGTCAAATTTGGTCACCACAAGAACAGAGAATGTGGTCCATGTTTATCGTTAGTAACACATTGAAATCTCAGGCCTCTGTCCAGATCTTGCAGAGTAAGACAGAGATTTTCTCCAGAAAGTTTGGCAAGAATGGTACTTGATGCTGAAGCTTCATTTAGGAGGAGGACCAAGCCACATCCTATGTCAGAAATAATAATAATTGTTATATAGCTAGCATTCATATATTGCCTGCTCTGTGCCAGGTACATGGTTTACAATATTATCTTATTTGATCCTCACAACAACCCTGGATAATAGGTGCTATTATTATCCTCATTTTACAGTTGGGGAAACTGAGGCAAACAGCGATTAAGTGACTTAGTACCACTACCATTTTTTTGTTGTTCCCACTATCTTTATAAGGGGAGATTTCTACACCTAGTATCAGTTTGAATCATGGAATATAGAACTGGAATGGCCCTTAGTCTTAATAATAACCAACATTGAAGTAGCACTCACTGGTTTGCAAGGTGCTTTCTTCATACCAACCTTATTCTATACTGTCCTAAAGGATTTAGTGCTGGAAGGGACTTTAGACATAATCTAATCTAACTCCCTCATTCTACAGATGAAGAAACTGAGGCTCAGACTTACGTATGGTGAAACAGAAAGCTCCTGTGCCTTGGAAGAGCATCAGTAGGTAAATCACTGATATCTAGTCACTCATATATATGGGTCCTTGCCTTAAAGCCATACAGGTCATGGGGTCATCAGATCATAGACTCAGAGCTTGAAGGGCCTTTAGAGGGCCCTGATTTTACAAACAAGGCCTATAGAAGTTAAATAACTTTCCCAAAGTTGTGCTGTGTTGTGACAAAGATGATATTTAGACCCTGGTCCTCTGATTTTACACACCATGCTCTTTCCATCATATTTGAGAATATCACCATTTTACATAGGAGGAAACTGACAGAGAGTTTAAACTCTCTGTCAGTTTAGACCTCCAAACTGACAGGTCAAGGCCATGCAGCCAGGACTTCTCGAACCCTGGTCTTCTGCTCCAAGTACAGAATAAGCATAAAAAATAAAATAAGAATAGAAAAAAAAACCCTAAGTTTCCTTCTCTGTGTATGTCTATCTCTTTCATTCTTGCTGTCTCTCTTTGTCTCTCTTTCTGTTTCTTTCTGCCTCTCTTCCTACCCCATCTCTCTCTCTCTCTCTCTCTCTCTCTCTCTTTCTCTCTCTGACCCTATTTCTGACTCCTGTTCTTTTTCCTGCCATTTTACCAGTTTTAAACTCCACCCATCGTGATCTAAAACACATCTGCATGTCATAGTTTTAGAAAGTTGCCTGAGACACTGAACTGAAGTGACCTGTTCTTGGTCACATAGTCAGTCTAAGTCAGAAGCCAGAAATGAACTCATTTCTTCCTGACCCAAGCCCTGTTCCTTATCCTCTCCATTCCAAAAAAAGGTCACTTCTAGGCCTGCCTCTCCCAATCTTGTGGTTTGACTGTCATTGGTAAAACTTGTCTACCTAACCCTTTAGGGAAATAGTCTACCTTGACAACAGTGACTTTCCCAAGGTCACATAGCAGAAAAAGTCTGCCAAGCCCTGGTCTATAGCCTTGGATTTGATGCTACTGGTTAAATTCTTTGTGGCATTGTACTTCCTGAACAATGTGACCTTAATGTCTCTCACCAGTATCAAATCAGTGGGTTGCTGTGTAGGAATCTACTGGAGGCCAGGGTTCCCACTAACTCATAAAGAAAATCGTTGTTTATTTACCCAGGAACTTTTCATTTTCAGTCAAGAGCCAAAGCAGGCAGCTAGAGCTTGTCTGTTGGCGAGAAGGGAGAAGAATGGAAGCCACTGGGAGCAAAGGTGAACTTTGATTCAATGGTTACAGCCCAAGGCTTATTTAAAAGAAGCATCCTCTAGGTCTTTCTTGTCATCTCCCTCCCCTTCTTGTGCCCCATTCTTATGCAGGGAACACACTCTTACTGTTTTGCAAATTGCTCCCCAAACTGAGAAGCAGAAAAAAAAAAACCAAAACATTCAGCTTGGAAAAACAAGTGCACATTTGGCTTGCCAATGGTGACCAAACCCTTGCCACTCCCACTTCTTTGCACCTCTCAGCTCAAAGTTCATCTTTGTCCCTATCCTCCTGACCTCCTCCATATTATACCTGCTCCCTTCCTTCAGAGTCTCCTGGCCATTTTTTGTCCTTTATACTACAAGCTCTAGGCACCTCTTCTACCGCTGTCACATTAACTAAGCTCCGACCTTTCTACTCTGAGAAACACTATTGCTGCTTTAAGTTGTGTCTGAGTCTTCATGATCCTATTTAGGATTTTTTTGGCAGAGACTGTGGAGTGGTTTGCCATTTCTTTCTCCAGCTTATTTTACAGATGAGGAAACTTAGGTGAACAGAGTTAAGTGTCTTGCCCAGGGTCACATAGTTAGAAAGTGTCTGAGGTCGGATTTGAACTCAGATGAGTCTCCTTGACTCCACCTGGCTTCACCAATGAGAAAAACTAAGATGGGGGTTAAGTGTATAAATACTAAGTAGTACAGTGGAAAGGGCAGTGACTTTGGAGTGTTTGTTCAGATTCTGTGACTTTGGATAAGTCACCTAACCTTTCTGGGTTCCTATTTCCTCAAGAATAGGGTGAGAAGTTTGAACAAGATGGCCTCTAAGGGCCCTTCTAGACATAATACTACGCTTCTTGATTCTGTAAATAATGTGTCATCCACTTCCGGTAGTATTTCAAAAGAGGTTGTTTTGGACAGCGCAAAATTTATTCCCAAAGAATGAATCTTGGGGCAGCTAGGTGGTGCGATGAATACAGCACTGACCCTGGAATCAGGAGGACCTGAGTTCAAATCTTGCCTCAGACACTTAACACAAAAACTTGCTGTGTGACCTTGAGCAAGTCGCTTAACCCCAATTGCCTTGCCTTCCCCTCTCCAAGAAGAAAAAGAAAATAACAAATCTCTAATGATAGAATTTCAGACACCATAGCATTTAAATATGAGAGATATTTAGGGACAGTGAGACGTTCCTGTTGTCCTTCAAATCACACCTAGGCAACCCCATTCACTGTCTGTGTGTATTTTTATCCTCATTTTCTAAAGCTTGAAGAGCATGAGCATTGTCCCTCATGCAAAACAAATTCACATTCAGCATCACAACTATTTCTTACCCTGCCCTCTCATCCCTACCAATACAGATTCCCCTTAAAACTCAATCAAAAAACACATCAGATAGGAGATGCTAAGCACTAATATTATCTAGGGCTGCATAAATTTCTCTTAGGTTGGTGGTCTAATGTTTATTTGTACAGCTTTCAGAAAGAATTTATCAGACTTCATGAAGTGATGCCCCACTGAAGATCCAGTATATGATTTTGTCATCCCCTTCCATTTCAGCTACAGAAAGTACTTCCTTTTCTGAGGCTTATTTCCCAGAAGAAAGAAGTATGTGTGACTCTGCATGTGTTTGTGTCTGTTGTATTTGTGTGTGCACATGCATCTGTGTGGTTTATTTTTTAAATAGTGTTTTCTGTGTACTTGGGCATAGGCATATGTGCATATGTGTGATTTTGTGTATGTGTGTATGTACAAGGGGCAGCTAAGTGGTGCAGTAGAAAATGTGCCATTCCTGGAATCAGGAAAATGAGTCTTCCTGAATTCAAATCTGGCCTCAGACACTTACTATGACTATAACTCAGACACTTATTCAGATTCAGCAAGTCACTTAGATTTTTTTTGCCTCAGTTTCTTCATCTGGAAAAAGCTGCAGAAAGAAATAGCAAACCACTCCAGTATCTTTGCCAAGAAAACCCAAAAATGGGGTCACAAAGAGTTGGACACAACTGAATAACAACAACAAAGTATCTATGCAAGACCTACTTGTGTACATATGAATGGATTTGCTTCTCTCTGTGTGCATGTTCATCCATATAAATATGCATGTGTGTCTGTGCATATGCCTGTGTACAGGCCCATACATGTGCTTTTTATTGCAATCCATGTTTATGTATGTGTTTAAACATGTATATATCTTTTAAATTACAGTTTTGTATATGCTTCTATGTAAGTAGTGTAGTGTGTGTGTGTGTGTGTGTGTGTGTGTGTGTGTGTGTAGCCAAGAGTGTAAGAAGGGAGGAATATAGGAAAGGAGAAACAGTTGGAGTTCTGTCCACTTCACCATGGTGTGAAGGGGAATAGAGTCCCAAGTGATCAGTCAGTCTGAAGTTCAGAACCTCAGAGTCAAGCCAGGAAAAGTAAGAACAAATTTAGCCCAGAAGCACTGAGAGTGAGGGTCCTACTGTCTCAGGACTTACAAAGGCAGACAGAAGGGCAGAGCTGATCCCCTGAAGTCAGAAAATGCACTAATGCCTAATAATGATTTCAGCAGAGAGCTTTTCAGGTGCCCCATTAAGAAGAGTGCTTTGTCCTAATAAACACCAGGGTAGGAGTCTGTTCTCAGAGCCCCTTTCCTGTACTTTATTCATAATGAGCCTTCTAATGAGTACACGGTGTTTATTTCCTTGAGAGACTCATCATTCCCCATTTCAGCCTGTTATTTAAATATTCAGTATGGTATAAAAGGCCATACAAAAAAAGTAAAAGAAACTTTCCTACATTTTTCTCCAAGGGCACCTGTAACTCTCAAAGGACTGAGCAGGATGTGAGGGAGCCAAAGCTGGAAAACTGAGGGACTTATGAACTTTTAACATGGTCAAAATCATAAAAGCCAAGGTGGGAGAGGAGTTGGGGAGAATATAATGCCCATTTTCAAATCTTTCTCTGCGTATATAAGGAGAGCCGTTCCTTTGATTTTGATTTTACCTTTAAGAAAATGAAACTCTACCAACCTCCCATTCAAGGAAGAAAAGTCAGAAACAATCAAGAGTTTTATATGTTTAACTTATGGCTCCATTCATATTGATATATTTGTTGTGATAATTTCATTGCTTATAAAAGAAGATTTTTTTCAAAAGAAACATGAAAAGGCAATTCTAGAACTCCCGGGCCCTGAACCATTTTGGATAACCAAGTCTTCCAGATAACCAAAGACTTACTTGAACAAGTGCAGAAACTTCTTTTTAATTATGGATAGTAATCTTTGTTATAGGAATGTAAATTTTTAAGATCTTCTCTGCCCCTAGATTAAGTGCACCTGGATCCTATGGTGGGAGGCTTGTTTTTCAGGAAGCCCACACCTTGGTGCTTTGTGATTGGGCAGTGGGTCAAGAGGGTTGTTACATTCTCTGAGCCAGGAGAAGGCTATATAATCCCTGATGTGAGACTTTGTTTTGGGGCTCACTTTGAGAAGAGTTGTGTGATTTGACCAAATGAGACTGGTCAAATGGGAAGCCATTGAGAGCCCCCTGGTTTTGAAAACCCAGATGTTGATGCTTCCCTCTCTGGTAACTGGGATTATGTATGGATGTATGTAATGGTTGGACAGTCTGGAAGCCTGTCTGCTGAAATGTTCTTGTAACTTATGCTTGTAACCTCTGTATACTCTGAAGTTCGGGGTGCTTATCTTTTTCCCCTGAACTAGGTAAACAAAATATGTTTGATTGATTAAAGTAAGCTTGTTAACCCATTTTGAGTTGTTTTCCTTTAGTAAAGCAGATCTAAGAACCTGTGTTGGCAGCCACCCTGGGGATGCTGGGGTGCTTGCTGCTACAATCATCTATAGTGTGGACATAATGGACAATGGACATAATGTGATCTTTTCTTGACTACTCAGAGCAATCATTATAAACATTATTTGTCACCATGGACTATAATATAGCGATATTTTCAGAGCAACAATAGTACCCAGGACCATTGCCCCCTACGTTAACTGTTGTCATCCTTACCATATTGCTGCTATGTTCTTCTTTCCTTC